>NW_010192329.1:5002-26958 GCF_000695765.1 Mesitornis unicolor
TTGCAAAAGGACTAGCAGCAATGCCTGGAGAAGATGGGTCCCTCCCTGCACGCAGTGCTGTATCTACAGGATGCGCAGACTTGGCCCTGTCTCCACTCCTGCCCAAACCTTCCTCCTTCCAACACACACACACACACACACACACAGAGGGGTATGTCTGAACCCTAAAAATAGAGGGTTTAATTTCTTCATGCCTTTCAATAACATGAGACATTTCCAGCAATGCAGATATGAACTGAAAAATCACAAAAAGGAAAAGCACTGAATGCAAGGATACCAAACTGGCAATGCCTGTGCCAAAGATTCACCCATGACAGCCACCTCACCTCCTGCCCCAGAGAAACAGAGGTGACATGGACAAGCCACCATCCCCTGTGGCTCAGGCCTTCGAGCAGCAGCTCCCAGAGCCGCTGGTGTGAGTGAAGAACCAGCTCCAGTCCAGCCACTGAGTAAACACACTCAGGTCTTCAGTAAATTTGTGTTGATCAAAAAAATACACCCTACTTAACCTATTAACTGCAACAGTGCTGTTTCCCTTGATTTGGATACCCTGGGAATGCGTACAGGCCTTGTTATAAGCAGATGTATGGCAGCCTTAAAACACTTAACACCACCACTTTGAGCTGGAATTTTAAAAGTGACCAGACAACTCTGATTTCTGGGATTCCCAGAGCAGAGCTGATTTTGTTTAGTGGGTAATGTTCTTGCAGGCTTTGAGGTTTATTTTGCAGAAACTGAATGCGCCAAGATATGCACTCCATTTAACATCATTAGATTTGAAAGCTGGGCTCAGTCACTTCACAGCAGTGAAGTAAGAAAAGCTATTTTCCAAGCAAGATTGAAAACAGAATCACTTCACAGCAATAATACGTATCTTTAACATATTACTTCTCTTCCAGCCCACCTCACACCACCCCTTCAGATCTCAAACCCTAATTATCACCAAGAAGAGGTTTTACAAGAGAGTCAATCTTGCGAAAATAAAACTAAAAAACCACAAGTTGAAACATGCGCTTGGATGCAAAGAGTTCAAATTGGAAACTATCCCAGTGATTTTCCAAGGCTAGATCAGTTACAATGGGTGATTAAATACAGGGAAAAAAGCTCCAGCTAATATTCATAAAGTTACTCCTGCTGCTAAAGCTTGCATGTTAAAAAGCTGCAGGGGCTATCAGCATCCCCCTGAGGTGACCGGGTAGTTTAATAACTGAATTAATCCGTGCACTCTTCCTGCATAAACCAAAGTATGGATCTTGATGCAAGGTATCTACAGACAATCTCACAATAAATAGTGACGCTATATTCACATGCAAGTTTTCATCGCTGTTTTTAAACCCAGAGCACTGAATGTGGCTCTGTCTAACCCTGAATACTCAGCTGTTTGCATTAAATGTACTAGATTTAGTCTTCTTGAGCTGCAAAACAAAATTGGGTTGCAACACTGGCATAAAGGTGGTATAGAGCTCCCTCAGGGAAGCTTTAACAGCCTCAAAGAATAGAAAAGATGTCTTTTGTATATAAAAGATGATCACTGAAAGTGACACACCGAGTACTACATATGTGCTCCAAGTGATTAATGACAATCTAATATCCTACAGCTTTACTTGAAGTTCAGAGAGGTCAGCAGAAACGCGCGATGCGTTTTATGCACCAGTGCTCTGCTCTGTATTATTATGCTTTACTATAAACCAGCAATAACCTGCAGAAGTTGGCCATAACTCTTCTGGGATCCTGCCCCACAAATACAATGTGCAGTTCCTATCTGAGCAGCTCGCGCTGCAGGGAAGCTCCATTAGCCTCACTAGATTAGGGATTTCTCTAATGGAACTGACTACTCTGTCTAGTCACCACTAAGCAGATGGAGACAGAAACACATCCTGAGCCCACGCTGCTCCAGCACCCCACCTTCACAGCAGATGGTCTTGAAGAGCAAGAGGCAGCGACTGGACTAGCAGTGAGAAAAAATCCCACTCTGCCAAACCTATCATTTAAACCCCTTCCCTTTCCCAAAACTGCATGAGACATGTATTTAAAAGATTTTTGGGGTTTTTTTTCCAGTTTTTTTCACTACTTCATATTCCTCTCCTTCTCAAAAAGAAATCTCACGATCCCTTCCTTAGATTTGCAGGGAGGAACAAACAGTTTTGGTCTCACACATTCATCAGCATACTCGTTTCCTCTTGCACTGCTCCGTAAAAATCCCCTTGCATCCTTGTGTAACCTCTGTGCATACTGGTAAACTGCTCACAGCCTGGGAAACATCTTCTATTCATTTTTCTTTTCACACCAATAAAAGCTCAAGACTGGAAAACTCTCAGGCCTTGAAACTTCAAGTTTCACTAAGAGACTAACTCTGCTGCTCCATTTGTCCTGACAATACGTGTTGGGATGAAAGGACCAGTCCAAGTTGCAGACCTCTTCGAAAGTAGCAGCTGCAAACCACCCCAGGGCACAGCCTTGCTGGGCGATGAGTGGTTTCGCTCAGCAACATAAACCATGCTGAAGCCAGGTCTGTGTGAGAAACTGGAGGTAAACTGGCACGTAAACCACAAAATGCCTGTCTCAAAGTCACCTCCCCTCTTCAACACCTGCCGACTCCGCTTCAACAATCCTATTATAACATTTTAATCAGAGGCACTCAACACAATGCTGCACATCTCATGGCTTCCCCCCCTCAACACCCTTCCCACCATGGACAAGTTAGTAAGATACAAAAAAGCCAAGAGAAAGGCACCCCGAGCACTTACTTATCCTAGCGATGAGCCATCGGGGTGAGGAGCTGCTGGAGCTGATCTGGTGTTGGTGCCTTACCTCCTGACCGTCCCCAGCACAGCCCTAGTACCTACCCAAGCACCATGCCGAGCAGCATCTCCTCCCCAGACCCCTTCCTCAAGGACCAGGCATGGCTCCCGGCCAGCGGGAAGCCTCCACAGCAGGGAGCAGGACTGTGCTGGGGAAGAAGCGATGGGGCTCCAGCTGTGGGCCGGGCAGCACGTGTGGGGTGCGGGTGGCACCCACCTGGGCTCTGTCCCTGACGAAAGCAGGCGATACTGGTGGACGAGAGCACGGGACCCCACAGCCCTCGGCAACGGACCGACCGTCCTCCTCCTGTGCTAATCCGCGCCGCTGTGCCAGCTTAGGGGATATAATTAGAGTCACAAAGGAGCCTTGTTACCGCTCCCCGCTAAGAGGCCGTAGCAGTTTTGATTAGTCATACCAGCGACTCCACCGTCCAACACCGGTGAACACCGCCTGCGGAGCTCGGCGCAGAAACACTGAGCAAAGCCTGAAAAATGACACCAGAGGACTGCTCCTGAGGGAGGAGAGAGAGGAGGGAGGGGGGATTTTTATTTTTTATTTGAAATGGTGCTTGACATGGCACATGGAAAATACTCTGTGATTAAGCTGCTGAAACTTTTTGTTCAGTTGTTCCATCCTTTCCTTAGCAATCTTCTAAGCAAATACGTGGGTGAACAGCCCAGCCTAGGGCACTACATTGTAAAGAAGTTAATGTCAATGTCACCTGTGAGATGACAAATCTACTCAGGGAGCAAAGCTAAAAGAAAATCTCCAGAACAACCTGAGCTTCTTAAAATCTGATGGGCTGTCAGTAGCATTTGAGAGTTACAGATGTTTTTCCTATACATTAAAATCAACAAATCAGTCTTCTCAGGGAGCAGCGATTCCCCCAGAAGAGAAGCAGCCTGTGACATCCCTAGATGTAAATAACCGCGGTACTCAGAAAGGCATTGCCTATGGAGAAAAGTGGCAGGTACGTCCTTCCATTCCCCAGGGAGGCTGGTGTTACAAATTCTGGGGAATTCTTTCAAAGGACAATTTATTTTAATAACCTTTTGGAAAAAAAATAAGCTTTATTCCATAGCCACACCATTAATCCCCTCGCGCTGGCCAGATTTGCACACGCAAGCTTGCTATGGTTGCTGACCGTCATCACACCTGAGGATGTAAAGGACACAGTAACAGGCAGCATAGAGCTTATTTGGGGGAAAATACAAAAAGATTAGTTCTGCTGTATCCTTAATATACAGCATATATGCAGAGACCAGGTTGTCCTTAGGTTCACTGCCCCATAACACTAAACACACGACTACTATACGTTCTTATTGGTTCTGTGCTGTAACACAGCAGACTGCTTGCCACAAGAAGCTGCACCGCAGCACCCAGCCCACTGACCCACACCTTGTGTGGGGAAAACGAACGGCTTCCCACAGGTCAAAGGAGGACACGCTTATAATCACAGAGGAAATGCTGCAAGTACTGAGGATTTACAGAAATCCCCCAACTTCAGGAAGCAGGAGGAGGCTGGCAAAAGGGTAAGAAGTGGTCTTATTTTATGAAGGCATCGTTGGATCTTAATAAGAACTGTAGTTAGGACAGAATATGGCAAAACCACACAATCACAAAGAAGTCCCACAGCTCCGCTACGGGAACTTGCTGAAGGTTAGGTGGCTATGGCTAAAACTTTCACAGCCAGACAGCAATATTCTATCAAAAAATGACTGCATGTTACATAAAAGTTAAAGAGTATTGATTTCTCACAGATGTTAAAGCAAATATAATGAGGTTTTTATGGAAGTAGTCTGAATAATGGTAACCTAGCATGAGCCCTTGCTACCAACATCAACATGCATGCATGTGTGTGCACATAGAGACTCAGTCCAGAGAAAGAAGACTTTCATTCGATGGGTCACTTTTCTAACATTGTTTCAGAAGGAGTTATTGTTGCATGAATGAGGATGCAAAGTCCAGCTGAGAAATGCTATTCTACACTTGGCAACTTATTTGGCAAAACAGAGAAGTAAAATCAAGTGGAGAAAAGGATTTTTTCCTGCATTTCCACCAGTCCATCTTCACAGAAGAATAAATTGCATAGATTGAGTACTATTAAACCCACTGTCTGAAAAAAGTATTAGAATTACATTAATACTGTGGTAAAAAGAAACAGAGGGAAAACTCATTAAAATGCAACTATCTCCTTAATTTTAAAGAAAATAAATATATGGTTGGGTAACAGGATTTTTAATGTGGCTTTTAAAAGCTTTGTTCAGTCTTAACCCGCAATCAGATACTGGTGAGCTCTTCTGCTAGACCACAGCCAGAAAAGCAAACACATCAAGCCAGCTCATCTTACCTTCCCTGCAAGGACTGTTAGGCATGGCACTACATTTGCTGGAAAACAGCTCTAAACAAACAGTCACCTAATTGCTATGAAAGCATTTATAAAAGACTAGCTGAAATTTTCAAAATATCCCTGAAAGGACTGAGATAATTACTCTGTTTATTTTACACACAGGATCCGAAGATCAGAGAAGGTGGGTAACCAAACGCCATGCAGAAAGATTTCAGTCGACAAAGAATAGAGACTTTTTAGTCAAGTATTTTGAGGGCAAAGACCTCTCTTACTCAAAGCCTTATCTCAAGTGTACACCTGCCCCTCTCCAAGAGAGCACCACTAAGTAAATAACTTGGGATCACTACTCTAGTTCCAGTTGCATTACAGTGTAGAAGGAAAAGGAGATGATAGCCAAGTTCACACACTTGGTATTACTGCAGATGTGCTTTTAAAGCTATGACACTGCATTTGTAATCACAGTGGAGGCATTTCTTTACTGAAAGGGCTGTCAAGCACTGAACAGGCTGCCCAGGGAGGTGGCTGAGTCACCATCCCTGAAGGTGTTTAAAAGATGAGTAGATGTGGTGCTAAGGACGTGGTCTAGTGGTGGACTTAGTAGGGCTGGATCGATGGTTGGACTCAGTGATCTTGAGGGTATTTTCCAACCAAAACCAGACTATGATTCTATGGTACCGGGTCTATGAAGTACCAAACAGCTTTTAAGAAAAGAGCAGTTATTAATGAAAAGAGGAAATTGTAGGTTCCTAGTTCAAAGGAAACTCCTGCCTTCTTACTGAAAAATAAAACACCACCATTCAGAAACAGAATGGGTCAGGAGTTCGCCTCCCCCACCTTCCCTCCTCTCCCATCCCTGGAATCAGAAAACTGCAACCCAGGGTGAAAAATTTTCACCAGGAACACACACATCAGTTTCACAGAGAGAGGTTGCCCAGATCCTTTTTTCATTTGTTTCAATAACCGAAGCTGTGGGGAGTAACCTGCTCACCACTCAGAGCAACACCACAGGAAAGGCAGCACCTGCATTCCAGCCCCCTGCCAAAGGTGCCTGTCCCAGGCTCTCCTCTGCCTGACTCCAGCTGCCATGAGGACTCCACTCCTCACAGAGCCTTTCGGCTGTCCTTCCCCAGGGCTACAGCTTTTTGCCAAAAATATAGATGAAAACCACTTAAAGACCTGAATGCTCAATACGCGTGCCTCCTTCGAGATCTTTTGGGCAGAAGATTTGGGATGCCTTTCTCTAGGTTGACCTTCCTGCAACATTAGAATATATATTACCATGTTTAATTTAGGCACACTTATGCAAAAGAGACCATGTGTGATCTGAGGCTGAAATCTCTAAATTACATACCTATTTTTGAAATCCGTTTTAAGTCATATAATGAAAATAATAGCCACAAGAGAGCGCTGCCAGCAAAGGATTCAACCACAGGGAAAAATACAGACTTGAAGCTATTCAGAATAATAATAATAATAATAATAATAAAAAAAGATCTGTTGTGGTCAGGAGGTATTATCTGTACCTTTAAAACTACTCTTCAGACATTTAATTGCTATAGCTGTGGTTTGCAGAAGTCAGGAGAGATTCTGTGTCTCCATTTTTTAACGTGGACTTTGAGACACGTTCATTGCTCTTTGTTTTCAAAGGGGCATTACTCAGCAGTTTTTGGATTTCAGGCACCTTTAAAATGACTCGTTCCAACTGAGACACCTGAAATTAACAGCTTGTCTTCTGATATCACCATACTTTGTTAACATTTGTAACTCATTAAAACTCCATACAAGGAGCTAAAACATCAGAACTGTTTGTGGCTTTGCTGTTTGTTTTCAGTCTCTATACACTGAGTATCTGAATACTTACCTTTCCAAGAAAAGTGCTGGCAAATTCTAACAACCACAAAGACAAACTATTTTTCTGGAAGCAGCAAATGGAACTGCAGCATTTTTTTTCCATGCAAAACAAGAGGAGTTCCTGTTTTTGTATTTTCAGCTCCTAGTATCTTATCATAAAAGGAAGTGACTCCCAAAAAGTATCCCTAAAAAAGATCCGGCCCCGAATTTGAAAACAAAAAAATAAAAACATAACCATGGGCTTAACTTACAGACTTCTGGGAAAAGGGAAGGGCTCAAAAAGATAGAAAAGAAGTAATAGAAGCAACCTATTAACATTCAGATATCTTAGAATGGCAAATTAAATCAGCATTTTGACACACAAGTTACCAACAGAGTTCTGTGATACAGATATCTGTCCATCCTACCTTAAATCCTATTCTCACCTGCCAAAATTCACACAGATACACACAATCGCCTTTGCCGTGCTCTCAACCACAGCAAGACCTACGGAGTCTGCAGCATTGCTCTTTGCTTGCTCCTCCCACGCATCGGGTAACCAGTGGGTCTGACCTCCCATCTGCCTGTCACTCCATGTCTGCAAAGAGATCAACCAAGTGATGCTGCACTACAGTCACCAGTGCCTCTTTTAAAAGAAGCCATGCTGGAAGGATCAGGAGGAGCTGGACCTTGTAGAAGGACAGCAGAGCAGCTCCTTTCCTATCCCATGACCTACGAAGTTGCATTTTACATAAAAAGAAACTAAAGAGACGTGCAAAATCCTCTGCTTCAGTCTGAAAATAAATAAATGCAAATAAATTAACAAGCCGTAGCACCCTAAAAGAGTTCAGTCATTAACTTGGGCTAATCAGGATTTCACCATCACAGTTGGCTCCAGTTTTCCTTGTACCTCAGCCCAACTGTACAGGCTTGAGCAAGATGCAACAACAATTTAATTTACAAGTAAGATACACACTGTCGACAATGAGGTATTAAGTTGTATGAGGTATTAAATCATCAATCTTCCTGCCTGCTAAATTCACAATAGACTACCATGATAAAACTTTCATATTCTGGAACTGTTTTTCCTTGCTCTGCCTTGAGGAACTAGACACACACATTTGGACATCTGAGATAAAAGTGTTGATCTTGGGATTTCTCGTATATTATATAAGCCACATAAATACTTTTTTATCATCCTTATTTTGTGCACATTCTGCTACCTTTTGATGACTAGATAGCATTAAACTCCTGACGTCATTCTCTTGCCTCAGTTTTTGCCATGTTGTATCCGAAGTCCTCTATAGGATTAAAAAAAAAAAAAGCATTTTTAAATGAGTATCATCTGGAAGAACCTAAAATGCTTCACATATTGAAGAATGAACTCCAAATGCTGGTTCTAGCAGGGTTTGCTTTCAAACATTTTGGAAATGATCATGCTAGGTAAGCAAGGTGCTAAAGAAATTAACCTTTATCATAGATACAAAAAAGGTTTCATTCACCAGGAATGCTGAAGATAAACACAGCCTGACAGGGCAAACGCTAACAGCAGCGACAGTCGTCAAAATACATGGAGGGTTTTTAGGCTGTCTTCACCATGGCTGAGGTGATCAGGAACAGGGAACAAGAAGCAGAGCAGCCTTTAGACACGCTCCTCACCACCATACTTGCCCAGGATGGAGTTAGCAAGCACAGCAGCATGGAGCTGCCTCCATCGGCCCCATGTGCTGCCTTCAGCAAGAAGGAACTTGCCGCATCCTTGGAGCATGGGGCTGTGGAAACCCTTGCACTGCTTGTGGCCAGAAACAACGGCTGTGATTTGCCCCCCAGCCACTTACTGCAAGGAGCTTACCACTCGATAGCTGCCCCAAACAGACTGAGGTTCCTCAGAAACCACACTGCAAATACCGGTGTTTCTACACAGGTGTGGTGCATTCCCACACCAATTTCAGCTGTGATTTACCTAACCACGTGTCCAAGGTGACCCAAAAATCGGAGTGGGGAAAGAGAGTTCCTCCAGTCCCGGGGCATTTCAGGAGATGGCCCAGCCTTAGAACATCTCATTCCTGAATAAAACATTATGGCCACGTGATGCAAACTACTGAGCCTCCACAAAGAGCAATGCCACGAGGTGAGATGCTTCAATTTTCATTTGGGAAAGCTATTCTGCTCTGACATGTCCTATGCCAGATCAGATTCTGAAGACATTACCATACCCTGGAGCGCTTTCTTCCCCATCAGATGCCACCGCTGGTTTGGCTGCCCACCTGCCGGCATGGCTGCTTTGAGAGTCCACCAAAGAACCGACTGAGTTCAACTGCAACCCAGCAGAACTTTCCCCAGACCCTCAGCCTTTGTCACTCTGTCCTTCCTCTTCACTCAGCATGAAGCTGGACTAAAAGCAGTAAGGGCTGTACAACTCAGCACTGGGGTAGCTGTGTCTGTGCCAGGCTTCATTCTGCCAGGTAATCCAGTCTTATGCAGATTCAACAGCAGTGACCATAAAGTAATGGATTTCTTGTGCAAGAGATAAGATGCAAATTTGTTCAGTTATTCAGTAACTAAAGCTGCAACACTCTTGCATTCTTGCCCTTCTTATAAGTGGTCATATTTAAGGGCTGGATTCAGAAATCTTTTTAAAACCTTTTAATGATAAGTTGGAAGGCATTACACGTAGTTACTTAAGCAAGTAGAGCATAAAATCTCTACAACTCAGCATGGATGGCTACTTGACACTGAAACATTTATGAAGTGTCCAAATTCTCAAGCTCATCAGTCATTTAATCTTCAAGAGGTGAAATAAGTAACGTAAAATAAAAATACCACACACTGAAACAGGAGTATTACTACTACCCTCCTGAAGTTGAACATGTGCATGTCAAAGTTCTTGAATAGTGTTTAAAAAACTCAAAAGTTGCTTAAAAGCAACCCCAAACAATTCAGTATTTCAAAATGCGTACAACATACAGTAGCATTCCTTCCAAATGTAAAGATTCCCAACATAAAAACTTAATTTATCTGGTATTCAATGGATTCTGTTTCAGTCAGGAGCCTGCAGAGATCTACAGTGTTACCGAACACACAGAAAATCCTCCGCATGTGCATGTTAAAGTACTATGTGAAATGAGTTAAGCCTTCAGATCCCCAAATTGTAGAAGGCTCACCTGTTTCCCCCTCTCACCCAAGGGGCTACATATTACAGTTTCCACCACCTCCACTGAAATTCACCAGTGGAAAGATGTTTTAAGAATAAATCCAATGTACTGCCTTGGTAAAGAGTTCTGGCTAAATCCTGTAAGCACTTGTATACTTTTTCATATTCAGTCATGTGAGTGCCCTCACTAAATTGGATGAGACTACTCATGCTCAAAATTAACCATTTCGACAAGTGCTTGCAAGACTGAGGAAAAAAACTCAACAAAACAACCCTAAAACCCAGTCATGACTCACAGATTGTTACCCTCTGATGCATATTCCATTCCACAAAACAGCAACATGGCCCAATTTTGGTAACTGCTTCACAAAACTGAATATCATTGCCACAAGTAACCATTTGAATAAGCATATCCAAATTATGAGGATTCCTTTTATCCACAAAGAAATGTCTATGACCTTCCTAGTACTTCAAACACAGCCCTAACGGAGCTGACTTGGTAAAACGCAGTGACATTTGTTGAGGTTTTGGCTTTCTGTTATTCAAGGTTTCAGGCTGGGTTTTTTAGATTTGTGAAGAAATACATTATGGAAGTTGCCACAATATAAAAACATGTCTGTCACATTGAGATAGTCCTGACAGTTGTACAAGACAAACATTCAAAAACACAAGAACAATTCGCTCGTTGAAACCAGGGACACACCACCAATTGGAGGAACTGAAGCTTATGCTCGCCTCAAGTGTCCATTAGTTTGTCACTAACGGCATCAATCAAACCACATCAGCACAACTAAGAAATGGGTAAGGTGGGCAGAAAATTAAGAAATAAAAGTGCTTTTTAGATGTACATCCCACCAGAAAGACAACTGGCCTGGGAAACATCCGAACACCTGTGTGGTATTGCTAGGGTCATGGTGAAGGGAACACAGATTCATGCTGTTTCCATGTCGGTTACGTGACTGCACCAACAGTTCGGCAACCAGGCAAAATGGTCCTCATCAGAGCCCTTCTAAGGAACAATTTGTTGAAAATACAAGATCCTTTTGTCGTTTCCATTCTCTCCATCACAGGATCACACAGCTGAAGGAGGAGCAGCAGCACAAGTGGAGGCCCAGGCCAGCCCCATGGAGGAGGCGGGGGCAGGGAGCATGCCTGAGTGGTAAGGGAGCTCCACACCCCACGTCCTCCTCTGTGAAGGACCCTGCACATGCAGAGTGGCTATTTGGCAACTGCTCCATTAAACACTCCTTCACAGAGAGATCCTGCTGGGGTTGCTAGGTACTCCTCAAAACACAGGACCATTCACCCCAAGGGCTCCTGAGCTAGGCCTGCAGGTGCTTATCTGGTTCCTGCCATCCCCCTGTGAGCCATGGGAGCTCACTGGCAGCACCAAAGGAGGAGAGGCTCCAGCCTAGTGACGTCCTGTCGTGTATCCTGACACACATGGCTTGCTCCTCCCTCCATCACAAGACCCAGCTAGGAGCAGAGGCTGGTAGACATCCTCATCACAAGACCCAGCTAGGAGCAGAGGCTGGTAGACATCCTCATCACAAGACCCAGCTAGGAGCAGAGGCTGGTAGACATCCTCATCACAAGACCCAGCTAGGAGCAGAGGCTGGTAGACATCCTATCGGGCATGCTTTTAAAACCAGCCATCCTGCTTAGAGCAGAAAAGTGGGCCTACAGCAGCACGCTGACCCATTTCTCAAGTGAACTGGTAAAATTGGAGCTTAACAGCCCAGCCTTTCCACCACCTACAGTCACGCAGAAATGTTCAACCCCTGGACTTTAAATCTGTGTGCATCTGTTACAAATACCCACTCCCAAAGCATGTAAACCCAAGATCTGCACAGGCACACACTGTTCCACGCCCACGGCAATTTCAAGACACATGGACAGCAAGGGGCTATCACACCTGCCCACTTCTTACGGCAATGGTTTGTGCATGCAGATACAGCCCTGGAAAGCCCCACTGCAGTTTCCTACCTCTTTCCGAAGTCTGGCTAAAAACAGAGACATTAAAAAAAAAACAAAACACTCAAAAAAATGTACTTGGTCAGTTAAGGCAAAGGTCAATCTTCAAAAAGGAAGAATTATGGCTATTGGGCAACAACAGAGACATCACTGTTATTTGTTCTGCCGTAACAAACCCTAATTCCAGAAGCAATGAATCAAATTTAATGGCAATGTAGATTTTACTCCTACTCAACAGTGCTTCTTCATAAATGCATTTCATTTATTAAGCAATACTTAACCATAACCGTGGACTAAATACATATAACATTTGCTTAAAATCTGCAAGACTACATATATTTTACTACTTGTTTCCTATACTAATTATTTTGATATCTATAAAACCAGAACTATCAAGTGACCAAACACAGGTAAGAGGCAGAATTCACAGCCCTCCATCTGGATCTTGTAACTGTACAGAAAACACAAATCCCTCATCTTCCCACTCATCTCACACATTGCCAAGTTTCACAGAGTACTCCTGCAGCCGAAAGGAGCTACAAAGTGTGTAACTAGCACACATTAACTTAGGGTGGCTCTCAAAGGCCATATAATCCCATCCTTCCTTTAACACTAATAAACCACAAATGAAAGCATCACCCATGTCTCAATTTTCATGTGTCTCATGAATTCAGAGTGGAAAAATTATTCCAAACTTCCCACGGATTTGTGGTATATGCTTATGTCTAGCATGTGCAAAGGCATGGAGACTATATTTAATAACCAGAAGGGAATTTAAGTTAGAAGCATATGCGGAACAGTTAAATTACACAGAATATGGTAACCACCTCAGAACAATTCTACATGTGTATATATAGACATGCACACATTGTCCAAAACACGAGAAATTCACATACAATTCCTGTAAAAAAATGCCCTATGCAGTTTCCTTTCCAATCTCCTAAGAAAAGAATCTACTCAAGAAATGACTCAGCACTACACTGAAGAACTAGCACGTAATTAAGATGTGTTGTTTTGACAAACCCACTCGAGAAAACAACATGAAGCCTCCCGAGTCCTCTTTTAATACAAGACCAAAAGCACACTGCAGTTGTTCAACCATCAATATATGTAAGCTACTTAAATGCCACGTTTGTGGTTGAGCCAGTTGCACAGTCTTGGTTTGCTTTAGACCACAACTATTCAATGTCTCCAAAAAATACAGCAAAGCATGTATGTTGATAGCCAGCACATTTATGCTGAGTACTTGGTGACACAGGTGCTTCTATTTAGAGACCAATGCTATTTTCCCTATGCAGGTCAAGCATTGGATTCTTTAAAAATAGTGGGTAAAAATAATTTTGTGGAAGCCAGCTACCACTGCTGAGCAACATCAGCCCCTTGAGAAACCTTTGCCACAGTCACATGTTAATTATTGTGAATGAAACATATTACTCACTATAGCAACACTTTTAAACTTGGTCTTGGCTGTAGGTGCATTAGACTTCTAAACAGAAAATAGCAAGCCCTACTTGCTTCCCAGGCACAGAAATACTAAGGTCAATATAAGATCAGCATGTGGCATTACTGCATGAGGGAGTGACCCCTATGGAGGAATTTCACACTTCTCAGCAGTGACATATAAAACCTGCTTTTTCTGGATTAATTTTACTGACATTATATAGGAAGGAAGATCTTTACTTTCCAGAAGAATTTTGTTAAGAAGCATTTTTTCCACATCATGACAGTTTTTAAAAAGTTTTCTTTTCACTTCTGGATCAGTCTAGAAATAGATATAACAAACAACCCTAGGGAAAAAAAAAGGTTTCAACACAAAATCTAGACCTTGGCTTCCCAAGCTAGGTCTCATAGATAGCAAAGACAAACATGATTACAACAAAGAATCTTTTAACCTTTCAGGACTCAGTTGTTGAACTTCAAACCATTTGTCTGTTTTGTGCTTCAGAATATTACTGACACCCAGAGGGAATAAAATGTTAATCAACATCACAGCACCAGACAAAGGACACAGGGCAAGCAGACAAAAAGATGCCAAGACGACTTGCAGATCAATACTTCATCTTATATATAACTCAATGAGAGGGAACTGTGGGACTATCCCCAGTCTCCCCAGAGAACAGTAAGGGTGGATCTAAAGAAGACTGAAATAGTCTAAAAATGGTAAGGGAGCCATTTCAAGATTGCTGCAATTAATTAAAGTGCAGACTGCCTCTGAAAGTGGTGGTCCTATCCAGCTGAAATCCTACTTCCCCAAGTAATTTTGCAGTCAGATCAGTTCCCTGATCCAATTCAATCCAGACCTGCAGGAGTGCTCATACAAAGCCTAAACAACTGGTTTACTTAAAGACAGGACTGTTTAAAGCACTCATAAAAATTCAGCATAAGATTCAGGGCAAACAGAACAAAACAATACTGTTGTTCAAACCATAACTTCTGGAAGAAAGCACACAACACAGCTTTTATAAAAACCTGCATCATTTGAACCTCCAGCAGGAAAAGAAAAGCCATTTCAGTACACAGACGACAGTGCATGAGAATAAGTTGGCCAGGAATGAAATGAGACCGGGTGTTAAAAGGTTTCTGACCGTCAAAGGACTGATGTCCTAAGGCAACTTTCCAAGAGAAAGAGCAAAGTTGAAAAAACACGGACAAAAAGCCTAGCTAATTTCATTCAGTAAGTTTTATGAAATTTTATCTAACGTTACATGGGCTTGTCAATAACCCAAAGGCTCTTGCCTCCTTTGAGACCTATGGAAATCTTCACAGATTTAAGGAAAAAATGTTTTCCCTAAGCACAGCCACTATTTCAGCCTCTTGGCTAGAGCAGCTAGGTTGCTTTTGCCCACTGCACATGTACTAGGGAAGGAAAAAGAGGAGGAATGAGAAAGGACTGATGAAAATGCACCAGCTTTGCACCAAACTGCACGCAGACATGCATAGCAATGGGGCTCTGTTGCCTGCAGAGAATGGCCACAAATCCCCAGCAGCAAACCAGTGCTTGAGTGGCTGTATGAAAGTTCTCCAAAATCACATGCATGGGGTGGAGCACTTGTGAATGACAAGAATGGCAAAGCTGTGCCTCTTATGAGGGTGTTTCAGCATCAAACCTTCTGCCAATTCCAAAGATAGAGGAAAATTCACAGATTCTGAGCAAGCTACTGTCATAAAACTGAAAAGCACCAAGAAAGAAGGAGTCTTTCCACTTGGTCTGAAGATTTTCATAGTAATTAAGAGTTGCTGTCTTGGCAGATTCTTCAATGTCTATAAAACTTCTCAACCCTGAAGTTCTCCCTTTCTGTGACAATAACAGTTGATGTAACTTCTGCAAACAAAAGTGCTTTTACTGGAACAGCCAGTACAAGTTGAAACTGCTAAACACCAACATGACTTGCAACAGTTCATAAATGCAAAATCAAACGCTTCTACAACTTTAGTGCTACAAAAATTTTGTGAGAGCTTCGGGAAAGAGCTACTAGTGAGGATGTAAACTATAACGTGTAGGACTCAGGTTCCCATAATTCCCTTTGTCAAAAACACCTTCTCAAACCAAAGGTGCTTTTGCATGCTTTTGTACCTCCCTTACCTATCAGTGCTATTTCACAAAAGAAAGTCTTCAATTGATACAGCCTCAAACAGTGGTTACAGTTACAGACCTCGTCATCATACCTGTCAAACCCCAATTCTCAGCTTTTTCAGTGTTGTGACAAAATCATTTTTTTTATTTTAATAGAGACACACAAAATTCTCACGTAAGACTGGTTGGTATCATTTGATAAAAATAATTAATTAGAAAGTTCTTATTCATCAGACTAGGAAATTAATTAGAAAGGTTTTGTTGTTCTAATTTCCTGCTTTGGATTTTTTTCATAAGTTACAAGATTTACCCTAATTTAAGATCTTTTCACTTCTGTCAAAATTATTTTATGAAACTTATTTTTAACTCAAGTCAGTAAAAAAGGCATGAACTTGAAAGTCATAAGTCAAAACAACAAAAGAGTTTCATACCATGTTCTGTTATGACAAACTGTTTCACTTTTTCCCCTTCACTAATAACTAACTGAAAGTCCTCTTCACCCTAACCACATAAGAAATGCCTGAGACCTCAAATATTCTCAAAAAGCAGGAAAACAGTCTTGCAAAAGCATCACATATAACTCACTCATCGCCCAACTGGCCTGCACAGTCAATGCACTAGAAGGCAGGGCTGGCTGGACAGCCTGCTTCAGGCCCTGCACTTCAGCGGGACAGAGGGGAACAGAGCCTCAACTCATCAATCACAACAAAATTCGATATATCGCCTCAGTTTGTGCTCTGAACAGTAGGCTACCTCTCCCCACCTCTTCATCCATAAAGAGTCTGTGTTCAAGAAGGAGGTAATGCCGCATAGCATGCACACCAGTAACACTCAGTGAAAGCCATTATCTGGCCAAGTCTTGGCAGATGTATTTGCCCAGCAGCTTATAGCCTGGAACAAGTTTGGTTTTCCAGCTGAACGACACAAGCTTACCTTTTGACTACAAGCTTCAGCGTCTTGTGTGACCCTTTCACCAAACAGATTGCTTCTTGTCGGAAACCAGAGAGGCCCACGTCATTGATGCCCACAATCTCATCCCCAGCCAGTAACTTGTCCACAGCTGCAGCTTTGCTCCCATCTTCAATCTGCAGAAAAAGCATATCAAATGGTAGAATTATTCAGGTTCCACAGTGACACCTTTAAAATAAGTAAACAAGCTTTCAATATTGGCTTTATACAATACAGTAATTAATTGGTTAGAATGAGTTTTAAAAACGCTATAAAGAGAGTAATGCTATGGATACAATCAGAACAGGAAAGAAATGGAAGGCAGGAAACCCAAGAAAACCAGAAACCTCAATGGAAATCTGGGAGTCAAAAGCAACTGTGATCTTGAGCTCCACTGAATACAGGACAGGTAATCACACCTGCAAATACAGCTTTGGGCAGGCATCTTACAATCTCGTTCTATAGAGCAGGTAACCAATAATATTAGCCATATAGTCAATAATGTTAACTGCAGAGTCAACTCCAAAAATACAGCATGATCCTATGAAACCCCAAAATATGGCATAACAAGCTGGTCTGGAAAATAAAACGGTTTTCATCAGGCATATAACATTTAGGAAAATATCTGAGAATTTACAATCCCTACAGCTAGCAGCTCTGGCTAGAAGAAGGTATGGTCTGAAGTCCAAGGAAGAAAAATGGCATGTCACGCTGCCGAAGAACACAGCAATACTAGGGGAAATTCACTGGACCATTACTATGCTGCCAGAGGCAGCTCTTGCATGCATTGAATTTTTACACAACTATTCATAAGATGGGGCAAAACACGCACAAAATAAAATAAAGAGTCAGTTTTTGGCAATTCCAACTCCGATGAAGGAAACAAATACTTCGAGTTTGTTAAAAAAATAATAAAAAAATCCCAAAAGCTCGCTCAGCCAGACTAGCAAGTACCAACAGTTTGAACTGATTTCAAATATAGCTGCAGGTGTTGAACACTTTGCAATTCAAGCCCTCAGCTTTCTCAGTTTCTTCCCATTTCCTTTGCTGTCGACACAGCCTCCGGCTTCTCAGCTGCTTGGGCTCATGATCTACACATTTAATTTTATTCCTCCCTCACTTGCTTACAATCCATATCCCACCTCATCCACTTGTGATGTGACACTTGGTCTTTAAAGCAAAGACCTCCATTTAAGTTTTCATTTTATTGTGCTTTCATTACAGTATCTTTGAGTCTCACATAATTAAATGCCACTGAACCTACAAAGAAGAAATCCTTGTAATCACCCCAACTGCAAAAAGCTTCCTAAAGAACTGCCATCTTCTGAGGCACCGAAGTCAATCAACGATGAGATAAATCCAGAGCAAATAACTTCATGAATTCTGAAGCTCACAGTACATGTTTTAGGGACACTCCAGCAACCAAAGTATAAATTAAATAACCTATAAAATAAAGCAATATCTCTTGATGAAAGTACATTGGGATGATCTCATACACCCCAGTAATCTCGTCGCAGGCACATAAAAGCTCTCTTTATGTAAGTTTAGGATAAATGTTCTTAAAAATCTTCAGACGTGTAAGTCTAAGCCAAAAAGAATTTCACATAAAATGCTTAGTCTTATACTTCATTCTGAAACGCTCATTATTAATACTCATGAAACAATTTAATTTCCAGAACTTCTTATCTTAATAAAAACACAGATAATTAAAGACAGACCAAGTTTCTACATCCCAATACATCTAGTTCTGAAGCTATGACCTGCCTCTGACCTGTTTGCATAGCCTCTGAACATCGAGAATTTACCAGAATACTGAATTACGGCTGCAAACCTTCAGTACAGTTGCAAACAAGGGAGCAGCAGCGGAAATCAGTGCTATGCAAGGAAAGATTTCAGTTCAGGGACATCAAGTACAGAGTGGCTGCCGTAAGAGGGACCCTGAAGTCAGGCAGAACTGAGCAAGAGAAGAGGCAGCTGGAGTCTCGTGCATCTCAAGCCTCTGAATAGGCAACTGCAAGTCTTCCAAGTGTTCAGATGCATTTCTGTCTGACTACTAAATAAACTGCGTTAGGAGGGTAGGTCAAAATTGTAGACAGAAGGTCAAACAGAGGTGGACTAAATAAAAAATATATTAAAAAGAGGGAAAATACCTCGTAGGAGGACACATTTTAAGTGTAGATGCCAACCAGTTGTGACTCTTATACCCTGAGTAAGGCACCAACTGAATGACAAGGGATGAGAAGGCCCTGGACCCTGCCACCTGGGCCTGAAGACCTCAACAGGGTCTTTTTTTTGTCTTAAAAAAAAAAAAAAGGGCAAAAATCTGTCTCCTAGGGTTTCAAGGAATGTTCATTGTTCTCAGGAAGCGTGTTTGTTTTTTCTTCAGGCTGGCAATGCACTGACAGCAGGGAGTATTCAGTTACCCCCTCTGAGTTTTCATTTCGCCAGGGAGACTACACATTCCACACAATGCGAGCTTTCCAAAGAGACTTTAGTTGCCCAAGACAACATTCATTTTAAAAACCCTCAAAAATATTTAAAAATCAAAGCTGAAGCCATCCTCATGAAAACCAGAGGTGGCTTTCTTTCATACCTTGACTCCAGATCAGCTGCAGCTAGGGAAAATGAAAACTACACACCCCTTCACAATAAGACTTCCTGAACTGAACAAATTTAAACATAAACCTTTCCCACTGAGATCTCCAACTGGCTGCATGAATGCAATTCCACTTGACAATGCACTTTCAGGTGGAAATGGGAAAGTTAGCTAGACAGGAAAAATACAATTTCTGCAGTTACACTATAAGTCCTTTATTCATAATGACTAAAAAAAGCCATTAGGCTTTGCACACTTCTAGAGAAACACAGCCCAAAAAAAAAAATGAGGAAAAAACCTCTTCAAAAAAATATTGCCCTATTAACCTGCTTCCTCTGCTCAAATTTGGACAGTCCCATTCACTCTAGCTACTCCTTCATGTTTTCTTTTTTTCTGCTTACTAATCTTACCATTTATTGGTTTTATTTATTCACCTGTTGATAAACTTTCCATCTCATCAGATGGTCACTAGACATGTAAATCCCAACCAAAATAAGTAAGTATTTTAGAACTAGCAACTGCACTTGAAAATTTAACAACTACTTTTCATGCCTCAAACATGAATGTATTTCACTCTCCCATCTACAGAGTTAACTGTGCTATGCTGTGTTCGGGATTTCAGTCCGTTTTAAGATTTAAGCCCATATTACCTACCTAACATCCATTTCTTTCTTAATTTCAGGTGCCCAGAAAAATTAAGTCGACAGCTGAAAATAAAGCCTTGAAAATGCAGAGGGAGGTGTTGAGATGAAGCCTTTCAAGAACACCCAACAAGAGGAGTTCTGCCTTGGTCACTGTCAGCAGGCAGATGCCACTGGATGTAACCCTGAACAACTCCTCCGGTCGGTCTGGAGCACTTCCAGGAACCAAATGCCCATAAAAGATACATCTTAGCATTTTTATAGCTATTCCAGGAAAAAAAAAGACACATACAAGAAAAACAATCAACACCTTGTTTTCTTATAATTAATAGACATAAGCCTTCAAAAAAGTGGGCATAGTTACACTGCCTATCTGGGATGAGTAAAGAGTTCAAGAAACGCCCTCAAATCATGCTTTTGGTATGTATTAACAAATTGCACCCTGCTTACTATGCTAAATTAACAAGAGTAAACGCCATGACTTCCTATCCTTAGCAGGGATGTTGACATTGCTGCCAAAAAAGTGTTTTCAAAAGGAGATGGAAAAGGATGTTTGTTGATGAAAAGCATCTGTTTAGACAGCCTCCAACTCTCACCCTGCTGTCCCTGATGACCTCCCTATGGCCAAGAGCAAAGGCAAACTTTGGGATCCACGCACCAGGGAGGATTGGAACTGCAGACTTTTGCCGTCACAACGGTATCTACATTAACTCTCCTATCTCCCCAAATTTATTTTTGCTTATAAAATATCATAACCACAAAACAGGAGGAGCCACTGATACAAGATACAGATGTAGATAATGGTTAGGATTAAAAAAAAGTGATAGAAAAAACACTTGTGTAACTCTGGTATGTGAAAGCCTTTCTGTGAAAAGGAGAACGAGCCCTGAAGTGGGGGAAGAGCTGAGCCATGAAGGAAAGTCTAACAGCTCAAACACATTCAGACACATGCAAGTCTGTATTTCTCCTGTTGGTAATACACGTGAAAGGGAGAATAATGGCCTATATCTGCAGCTTTAAAATGCTGCGCTGTTGATGGGGAGCACCACTTCTAGAATGTGACCCCTTCACTTCTGTATTTATCGGATCTGACGCTTTACTTAAACTACCCGCATTCCTCCATAGGCACCTGTATAAACAAGCAGGAGACAGGTTGTGGAAATGCCATGTCACACAACAGATCTCGTTTCGTTTACAATGACGACAGTTTCTTGTCCATGCTCTCTTTGGAGAGGGTGGGAGACGGGATGGAAACCCAAACCCAGAGACAAACACAGGAAAAAACAGCGCCATTTATCAGCATCCTGCTATCGGCCATGATAAACTATTTTATCATAATTCACTTCTTGTGCAGCCAAGAAATGATCCCATGGTTGGTTGTCTCAAGAGCATCTAATACGATTTTTTTTTTTCCCAAAAAAAATAACAATCTTTGTATGAAGTCTTCACAACAAGTAAAACGTAGGAAGCGATAATTGTTTTGATTTGCACCAAGTTAAACAAAGGAGAAATACCTTTACAGTTCAAGCCCGGCATTTATGTACCTTTGAGGGTTCAACATAAAAGTAACAGAACTGACCTCAAATCCAGTCTGAGCAGCAAGGGCTGCGTTCACTGGCAAGACTCATGGGTCAAACGGAGGACACAACAGGGGTGCAAACTGCAACAGGACCAAACTGGTCCAAAGAGATTGTGTGTGTACACGTAAGGCATCTCGCACAGGCATGCATGCACTAGAAGCTGGGCAAAGCGAACACACTTGATTTTAAATTCTTTTGCATCCTTTCTCTCCCAGTTCTGATTTAGTACTTGGACCTTAAGGAGAACTAGAGGCAGGGAACTAACGTGTTACAGGCAGGCTGAGAAACATATACAGAAAAAAGGCCCCAAACGATGCAGGATACCAGCAGCAAAACAAGGAAGTCCATGCAAATCTTCAAGTCACTGGAGGCTGGCCATAACCTCGAACTGTCTTCTCCCCACAGACTACAGGTCCAACAACTAGTATTAACCACAAAATTTGAAGGAACATCATGCAAAGAAAAGAAAGCTTAACGCTTGCTCAGGAAACTGGCTGCTACTGACCT
>NW_010192330.1:0-3671 GCF_000695765.1 Mesitornis unicolor
CACAGCGTCGGTGCTGCCTGAGGGAGCGTCTCCCGGGGCGGTGACCTCGTAACCCTGGCCCTCATGACCGTAAATTGGCCGCTGTGCCTCGGTGAGAAGATAACGCGGAAAAATGTCATGGGCAGAAGGGGGTGTTGACACCGCAGCCACTGATTTTCTGCTGGCTCCAGGGCAACGTTTGCAAAGCCGATTTCTGTGTCTGCCTCTGTGGACAGCTTTGTTTTAACAAGGATTAAAGAATTTTTCTTGTAAACTGAAAGGTCAGAAAAACCACTTAAAGAACTATCTTCTCCCATAGCGTAAGAATTGAAATATTTTATCATTGTGCTAAGAACGTTCTTTTTCCCCATGGGAAGATGGTTTCTTTGTGTAGCTTTTCATTTAATGTAAATTACATACACAAATTCCCCACACATGTAAATCACGCTATATCCTACAGTCTGTGGCATTGGGAATTCCTAAAACATGAAATGTGAGAATCTGGAAATTTGATATATGCCAGTGAAAACATGTAAATTACTTGGAAACAGTGACAGAATTTATGTCAGACGGGAAGGATCATTAAGGAAAGAAATTCATTCCCATTTTCACATCTGTGTTGCTCACCATCAGGGCTCTCTTCTCTCGGGCATAGAAGATGCCTCCATCTGCAGTGCTAGAAACACAGGAAAACTAATAAGAAAGTGCTGTTACAGATAAAAAAATCAGGCCATCTTAACTGAGATGTTTACATCCCTACACCTTCAGAAAAGGAGAATATGCTACCAAATACCAAGGTAATTTCCTAGTGGAGTATTGGTATGTAAAAATGAATCAATCTGGAAAACTTAATTCTTTATTTCCTGGGGAGCCCCATGAAAATCCTCAGTTTAGTCACATGCAGGCCACCGTCAGCTCCAGCCACCTCATCTCAGGGTGCATAGACAAAAAGGTATAGTAAGAAACTACCTAAAGGGAGGTTGTAGAGAGGTGGGTGCTGGTCTTTTCTCCCAGGTGATGGGGGATAGAACAAGGGGAAATGGCACCAAGCTGTGCCAAGGGAGGTTCTGGTTGGAGATAAGGAGGAAGTTCTTTACTGAGAGGGTCGTCAGAAGCTGGCACAGGCTGCCCAGGGAGGTGGTGGAGTCACCATCCCTGGATGTGTTTAAAGAGCGGGTAGATGAGGGACTCAGGGATATGGTTTAGGGTGTAGACAGGAGCGGTTGGACGTGATGATCTTGGAGGTCTTTTCCAGCCGAGCGATTCTGTGATTCTGTGAAAATAGATAAACAGGAGGGTAACAAGGATGAAGGAAAGGCTTCTATTCAAGAAGAAATTAGAGCAACCAGCGTAGTTAATCTTGGAAAGCAAATGGGGGAAGAAGGGCAGATGGGCAGTCTGTCTTATCATACATAACTGGGACTAATTAGTCATTGCACAGTAATTAAGCAATTAGAGGCACTTAGGCATATCGTACCCTAAAAGAGAGGAAGTGGTGTTCCACACAGCGTGTCATTTGACCACTTCTATCAGATGCTGCAAAAATGTGACCACACTATGTCTCAGCTGTTGAAAAATACTCATGGTTTCCAGAAGCAGACAGTCCTTTGTGCTGGCAAATACCAACTTTCTTCTCTGCAGGCTTGGGTGAAACCCTGCATTTATCACCAGCGCTTCAGAATGGCCAGGAGCAAACCATGATGGGAAAAAGCTGGGAATTTTCACCCCAAATCCAGCTGCTCTCAGTGTTAATTTACAGGTATCGGATCCCAGCACAGGAACTGCTGAACGTGTCACATCAGAGCTTCAGCTGCTGCTCCTCACGGGACTGAAACCAGGGAGATGGATTCTCCGCTCTGCCAGTAGTTACAGCTCCTGGAAATGCTGAAACTCCATGCTGGGTTTTTTCCAGACTTACGCATGAAATAATTAATGTTTCATTCGCAGTGAGTTTACAAAGTGAGCTTAAATTCACTCCAGTGTACTTGCTCCCAAGTAATTCATCCTCAGCTCTGCTACAACTGTACAGTTAAACAGATTACAGCTATTATTTATTATTATGCCTTGGGCATAGTGTATATGAATTTTAACTGAAGATTTATTTTGATGTAATTTTTTTTTCCAGCACAACGAAAGCAGCAATCTAATTGTTTAAAACAAATAAAATAAAAACTCACAAATCTTGCTTTCTTGCTGCATTTGAACTCTGCTTTTGTACATGAGAAAAAAAAACCCCAACAACCCTGAATGTTTAGTTATTCTGTAACCAGGCATTTCGGGTCAAAGACACAGAAGGGATCAAAAAAGATAAGCAAAATTAAAATGCCAAGGTCAGACAAGTTCTTCCTAAGAGCAGTGAAGACAAATCCAAGGAGGAAGCAGAACACAAATCAACTCCTATCTCTGCTTTCCTTCCTAGCCAAAGCCACTGAGGGTGTCTCCAAGAAGTGAAAAGATATCCCCTGTTAAAGAGCGCCAGTGTTGTCAAGGAAAATATGAAATAAAACACTCGCAGCCCTTGCTGAAGATGTTGCTCCTGAGCCGTTCGTGGTCCTGTGGAGAAGAAGAGGATTACTGGGAGCAAGGGCCAACTAACCAGTGGGAAACTGGTTTTATTTCCATGTGCATCATGCTGAGCCCTAAAGGCGTCTCGACCACGGCTGTTATTTAATATTATGCCTTGGACACAGTGTACATGGATCAAGCCCTGTAGGAACCTGGGGTGAAAAGGGACCTTCTGGGGCTCTGCAGTCACCTTCTGCAGTCACAGCCACCTCTTCCCCATGGAGAATGCATTCTGAGTGTGAGCTCCCATCCCATTGCTGCCAGGCTGATGCTGAACAGTAAAACTTCTCTGTTTGGGAGGTGTTCAGTGCCAAAGACACTTTATTTCAAGCTGGAGAACACCAAGAACAGGATGAATGGAAGGAGATTGCACCCATCTCTGATTAAGCTGAAGCTCACCACTCCTGGCTGTGTGCTCCAAGCCCATCACTGAGAGGTATCCAGCTTGCTTTTTCCATGGATCACGTAGTTCAGGGAGGAGGAATCCTCCTTTCCTAACGTGGCTGCCACAAAAAGACAGCCCGTCAGCCTTGCAATGTTGGCAAAATCTCTGATAGGTGCTTCATGCTTTGCCTTCAAAGTCAGTCGCTCTTGTAAGATTCTCTGAGAACCTTAGCATGACCATTCACTCAAAATAAAATTTAAAAAACCAAACACACTAATGTCTGCCTTATCAGGACACACTTCCTTTACGAAATGAGGAGTGAGCCAAGCAGAGTGTGTGTTATCGCTTATTTTAACCCTGGGGTAATTTATTACTGAGTCTCATTCTACTTGGCATGCTCTTTTAATACTGATTGTGCAAATAACTGGAAGTTCCTACGGTTCGCTCTTTGAGAAGAGGTCGTTCACCTCATGCAGTAAATGGACCCGCTAACGAGGTGTGTGGTTTTTTTTCAGGGGCTGGAGTGAACCTCACCTGTTGGACTGGCCTTCACACATGACTCAGGAACAGAATGAATCACAGCTCGTAGAGAGGAGGAAAAGGCAACCCCGTCGCTGTAGTAAAGCACTGACGGGCCTCGGAGGAGACGTCTTCAGACCACAGGGCTTGAAGAAGAAATGTAGCTTCCTCCCTGCTGGGAACTGCGTGTTTCTGGTGAGTTAGCAGAGATTAACGGGCATTC
>NW_010192330.1:3702-9358 GCF_000695765.1 Mesitornis unicolor
AGCTGGTGGGTTAATTTATAGCTATCTGCAAAGAAAGGTTTATTTATTTATTTCAGTTAGAAAGCTTGAATCCTTGGGAATTTTAAGCAAAGGCTGCGTAACTTGTTTAAGGAGAGACTGAATGGCAAGTGAGAAGCAGGCTGGGATAACTCCTGCATATAAACAGCCTGGAAAGCAGTCAAAGGAAAATATTTTATATATAGTTCAGATTTGCTCTTTAACTTTTGACTTTACAAAGGTTAAAAAATAGCACAGACTGCCTTCTTGCTTTAGCGTTTTAAATATGAAACATTTTTTCTTGTGTTCTTTAAGTGAACTCAGTATTAATGTACATTTATAAACCAACCTATCCATTTGTACCTCTGTGGTGTATCCTTGATAAATCCCAAAGATGGGGTATCCTGCTTTTATAATACTTTTGGAATAACTGATGCATATTAACACAATCAGTTAAGATAACCACAAAAGAGAGTCTGAATGACAAGTGGAGACTGTTTTACAAAGACGGGGATGCTGTAAGTGCATTGTGCCATATTGCGTAGTGAGTAGAGTGTCCAGAGGGATGTTATCATCTTAACAGGAGCTTGATGGTCCTTCCAGAAGACTTTGTTTATTATATCAATATAATGTGGATCTCAAGACATCTCATTTGCAGAGTGAGGGCAACATCTGGCTTGGTAAGCAACCTGGGGTATTAGACCTGATAGAAGCTGACGTACAGAGCACGTGGTGGTGTCACAGCACCGTGTGTCCGCCCAGGCTGGAAGGAGTCCACGTGCGGCTGGGGACGTGCGTGTTCCCACATGGGACAGGCCCCTTGACAGGTTGTGCCAAGCTTTAGAGCACCGATCTCTCAGCTCTGCCTTGTGGATCTGGTGGGTCTCATATCTCCAAAGGCTTCCATCATGAGGAATGATTTTGCCTTTTAAGTGCTGGGATCAGTACGCAGAGCAAAAGGCAGTCACTTGCCATTTTTCTGTACTTTTCTGAGATTTCATAGGATGCCACCAAAGTCCACAGATTCTGATTTTGAACAAGAGGATTTGGGACAGCATTGGCGAGTGACTCCTTGTTTCTGAAATATGCACAACATATAAATGTTGCAGCTTTTGATGTGGAAATCCCATTTGCAAAAAGAAAGAAATCACAGAATTGTTCAGGTGTAAATATAAAGTCAAAATAAGACAAGTAAAAGGCTTCCTTGAGAGGTTCTGACCTCTCAGCTCTTTCTACCTCCTTCCACAGAATCATAAATTGCACAAGCTTTCTCTCGTTTGAGCTTCTCATGTTATACCCAAGCTGGGAAACAACCTCAGAAGGGTCTGGGGTGTCTTCAGAGGACTGGGAGACCAAAGTCCACAGCTTAGAGTTGTCTAAGGCTTGGATCTAAGGACTCATCCCCATCCAGCCACAGCCAGAGTGTGGGCAGGCACAATAAATATCCATTCTGCTACTGTATTGTACCCGAGATTTTCCAGCCTCCCACGTCTGGGGGAGATTTGGTGATGCTGAAGACTTTATGAAGTAGTGAAGTACTTTTAGCAGCTTTCTGAGCATCCGTGCTGTGCGTGGCAGCTTTAGTGCAGGCACCAGGAGGCAGCCCACAAGTTATGAAACACCTCAGGAGAAAATCAGCAACAAGCACGTGAAATATTCCTGTTCAAGCAAACTATTAGACGGAAGCCTTGCACAGCAATATGTAACACATTCAAGTGGCACGCCTCATTAGGGAGACTTGTAATTTGACTTCATTGGCACCAAGGCTTGATTTCCTCCTGTCTGAGGAGTGATCCCTGTGAATCAGCTAAAGCTTACCTGGACAGTAAGGTAATTGGCATACCTAGCTGCAGGGAGCAGGTGAACCCATATTCTCTGAAATACAGTCAAAGTGGACCACATATTTGAGAGTCCCTCAAGGAATTGCTAACAGGTGGCTTTCTGGCAGCAGGGAGCAAGGCTGCATGCCTGGTTGACTATAAAATGTGAACTTTGAATTGTGAAGGTATTGAGAAGAGGGGGGGGAAATAGTAGCAATCATTAGGTCTATAACCGCTAGGACAAATGCTTCCCTGAGGAGTCAGCAGTGGCCTTGTTGACACGCCTGGCACGGGGGAACGTGGTTGTGAGCCATTTTCAGGGAACAGTTTCAGACAGTGCCAGGCCCCTCTACGAAGGCAGGTAAAAGTTGAGAGTATGGGGCAGTCGTAAAAGTCTGAGTCTTCATGTAATAATTAATGGCCTGCGGGGCCAGCGTGTCTGAGGGACGCGTGTGTCGTGTGGTGTCATTCGCCTGTGTGCTGGTTCAGATGAGGCCAGAAAGCAGCGGGCTGAAGAAAGCCAACCTCGCCATCTCCAGCAAAGCCACAGTGGACAGACAGAGAGCCCCTGCTCACGTCAGGTCTCTCAAAGGAGGCTGAAGAACCGAGTCGGACATGCAGCTCTAAAAGCTGGATCGATGCCACCGACAAATGAGGGACTAAAGGTCAAGGAGGAGATATCTGCTTCCCTGAAGGATGGGAGATACCTTTGACTCAACAGCAAGCTGGCTTTTCCTTCTCTTGGACCTGAACCTTCCACTTCCTCATCTCCATGCCCTCATTTTGCCACCCGTGGATTGGCAGCAAATGGTCACTGTCCACAAAGTGTGTATTCTCCAAGGATCGTGGCAGGGGAGCAGCGAGGTTATTTGGGCAGGGGGTGGCTCTCAGCAGCCAAATTCCCATCTGCACAAGGAACCTTGGCGAGGGGTTCAACCCCAGAGAGCAGAGCCTGAGCCAGACCCGTTCTCCTGTCACCTCCATGGCTCCCAGGATGTCTGCACCCTGTCCTGGCAGCTCAGACTCTTGTTCATGGAAGAAAACAGATGCCACAGCTGCAGGGGTACATCACGGCCCCTCTCTGAACACAGAGCTGGAGCAGGGAGGGGAATCAGCATGAGCACAGTCATTTAAAAGATCATCACTTGTGGTTTTGTCTCCTTTTATCTGCTGTAGACACCAGACACATGCTGAGAAACATGCTGGCCTGCTGTCTCCAGTCCCTCTGAGTGATAATTTGTGTAATTTCCATGGCTCCCACTGATAAAAGCAGTGGCACCGCACAGGGCGGGTAGCAGCGGATGCTGTGATTTTATCCCTCACCTCTTGTGTCTCTTTCCCAGGTGTCTGTGCACTGAAGAAACCCTGTTGAAGGCGTGACCCATCCCCACTGCACATAGAAATATGAAGTTCTTCTGGATAATCCCATTTTTCCTGCTGCAAGGTAGAGTCTTGGCTTAGAGGATGACTATGTGGGTGAAGTAGGTTGCACATGCTAAGTCTGTGCTTCTTCACAGGCTCCACAGGGGTGACAAGAAGACATTGTCTGAAAGGCAGATTTACATGTACACATGCAATTTTCCAGCATCGTTGTGTGACCTTGTGAACACCTCACAAGCTGAAGGCAAACACATACAGATAGTATTATGGCAAAGCCATGCAATAAAGACCTTAACTTTCTGGGAATACATTTCTTCCTCCCCATGGTTCATTTTCTTCAGGATACACCAGCAGCAGCCTGGCTCCACCATGGGGAGAGTTGCACCGAAGTCTGTGCTTACAGCGTGGTTGCAATCTCTTTGACACCACGGAAGACACCTGAATTAACAGAGACTTCATTTTTTTAAACCAAATATCAGTATCTGTTGGGACTATCTGCACCTCCACTGTGCAGAAGGATTCTTCAGCTGACACTTTGAGGTTAGACAGCCAAACTGGAAAGACCCGGTCCCCAAACCCTTTCCCCTCTGGTTTCCCAGAAACAGAGACATTGGAGCTGGGTTTCCCAGAACCCCCCCAAAAGGATGTTTGCCAAGAAGTGTGGGTCAGGGAAAGCTCAGCTATGAGCCCAGCAGCCCTGCCAAAGAGAAGCTGGACTGGGGGCAGTTTGTCTCTTAAATCCTTTTTGCCCTACACTGATTTCCCAGTTCCAAAACTGGGTGTCACTCCCAGTGTATAGCACTGTGCGTGCCTATCTGTCCACTGCTTGGGGGATGGCCACACTCACATTCTGTTTTCTTTGCAGATGCTGAAGCTTTTCTGCTGAAAAACACTAAGGCCAAGCTGTGTTTACAAGCCAGCCCAATGAATGGCAATTTACTGCTGGAGGACTGTAATCCAGAGTTGGATTTCCAGGACTGGTCTTGGCAAGGCAACTCTTTGCTGAACCACGGCACACAGAGCTGCCTCTCCGTGGTGGGGGCCAACAGAGTGCAGACAAGTCCCTGCAGCAGCATGGGATACATGAGATGGGACTGCTCGAATTCACTGCTCTCTCTTCAGGGCAGCAGCCAGGGCTACCTGGTGGCAAACAGGAAAGGAGTAGCTCTGAGTGACGTGAGGGGCCTGAAGGCCCAGTGGCGAGATGTGGCAGACAGGAGCGTGTGTGAGGGGAAAGCTGGTAAGTGCTGCACACCCAAGGACTGGTGGTACACACACACACACACACACATGGTACTGGGGGATGTGGAAAGGCACAGGCAGCATCCTGGGGTCTTCCCAACCCCATAATGGGATCTGCAGCGTAAGCCAGAAATGCTTTCCACTTCTTGGTGGAAAAGCACTGGCCTGAAACATTGCAGTGAGCAACTGTTAAATCTTTCTGCTCTTTCCCTCCACAGCCAAGGCCGAGCAGGGTTGGTACTTCCCTGCAGCCCTCGCCAGCACACATGTGTATGACCACACCGTGAATGATGTGGCCCTTGCGCTGGGCATCAGTCAAGAAGAGCTGGATGAGCTGCTCTGGTTCTTCCGCAGAGAAGACCGTGAGTCCCATTGATGTTCCTGGGTTGGGGAGTTGAGATAGAGGCGGGCAGTCCTTGGCTGTTTATGCTAATGGAGGTGCTCGAGGGAATTACCCAAAAAGGTGATTTATCCCAGATATATAAACCCTCAATCTCACCTCCAGAAGAAGCAGGCCACAGGTGAAGACAGGCATGAGGCTTGATGAGATAGCATCTCCTCGCAGAGAGTTCTGCCAAGAAAGCAAAGGTCTGGGGTGACCAGTGATTTTTCGAGCAGATCGATATGAGCAGGTCAGCAACCTGAGGATCAACTTCAAAGCCACAAAAATCAAGGACGGAGCCTCTGCTGTTGTCTGTGCTGCACACCCCAGCTGGTGTCTGAAGGCAAAATCTCCCTGCAAGGCTGCAGAGCATAGGGACCCTTCTAGCAGTGCCCATGGTGGGGGGCTGCAGCTCTCAGCCTTGCTCCCACCCTCGGGCAGAGCCGCTCAGAGCTCTCGGGTGAGGTTGAAAAGCCACACAAAGCAGACGTGGTCAGTGAGAGACACCGAGCTCAAGGCGGGGGCTGTCAGTAGTAGAATAAGTCTGTAAGCGTGGGAGGTTATCCCCAAAAATGGGACTTGGGTGCTCTGTGCTGAGTGCTGAGTTGGACACCACCACCTCTGCCCTCATCCCGCAGCCACTCTGAGCTTGGGTATCCACAGGAAACGCTTGGCCGGGCTCTGTGGGCCTCTGTGCACGCTAACGCTGCCTCTCTGTGCTTTCCCCCAGCGTCAACGTGGAATTACTCCATCCTTGCGCTTTCCTTCGTGGCCTTGATTCTGGGTCTTCTCCTCCTGGCCATTAACATTGTGCGAAACAGGTGAGTCAGGAGAG
>NW_010192331.1:0-4139 GCF_000695765.1 Mesitornis unicolor
GAAATAAACTCTACAAAACGCTCCAGGGTGGTTTTACCCCGCGATCTGCAAAACTTTTCCAAACTGAGTCTGGTTAAACAAACACTTCGCCCTTCTCCCCTCCCGCTCTCCCTGGCTCTGTGATGATTGATATTTTTTATTCAGCCAACTTTTATTTACCTTGCAAAAATGTTCGGGACAAATGTGATAAATTACAGATATGCAAATTTCTTTGAATGGCGTTGTAAGTGTGTCTCGCTGGAGCTGAATAAGGCCTTGCAAGTCGGTCTGCGCGCACTCAGGACCCCAGGGAGCTGATCAAAGCACCCTTTCTCTTTCATCCCCAGTATTCTCCTCCAAACTATTTCGATACAATATGTTTCCATGATGCACTTAATGTGCTAGGGACACAGAACTCATTACAACCTAGCTAGTTCTGCCGACCCCTTTGTTCAGAGGCATAAAGTTAAAAAAAAAGGAGGGGCGGATGGGGGGAAGCGCTGCTAGTTGCCAGCTTTCTGAAATGTTAAAGCATGCGTCATTTTTCACCAGGTCTCGTCTTGATATCCTCAAAAGACAAACTATGAAACCGGCCTCAGCCCTTTCTGGCATTAATTACGCTGCTGTCCAGCCGATCTGTTTTTCCTATTATATGCATTTCTCAGCAGGGATTTTTTTTTTTTGCAAGACTAATGCAGCTGCAAGTCGAAGTATGAATGCGTTTTATCGGTATAGAAAAAAAATAAGTGGAAAGGCTGAAAAAGATGTCAAAGTCCGTGCTGATTTTTTTTTTTCTCGCCTGCGCCGTGTTTCAGGCAGTGTCTTTGGAAAAGCGTTTTGGGTCGCCCTGTTATGTTAATTGTTTCTGTCTCGAATTATCAGTGACTTAGAAGAGAAAAAAAAAATCTCAGCCGGAGGGTGCTGAGAGCAGGTTACATGTTTACTGAGTGCCGATGCACCCAACAAACCGTTCCTTGTCAGGGAAACACTTCCAAGTATTTGGGGAAAGAGCTAGGACTGAGCAGTCCCGAGTTGAGGTCGATCCGTCCTAAAGCTGGGGCGAGGTGGTGGCAGTTTGGGGCGATGGCTCCGGCGGGATGACAGTAAGAAATAAACTCTGTTTCAGCGGTTGGCGCGGTTGTTTACAGGGTTGATTGGTTGACGGAAATGGCTGGCAGCCAGTTCTGGGAAAGATTCCAGACCTGACTCCGATTAACCCTCTCTGGTGAAACTCTGCTGGAAACCAACTCACCAGCAATTGCCATTAATCTACTTACTAATTAAGCCAATTCATTTCTAAAGGAGAAAAATTCCTTTCTTTGGCCAAACTGATGGGAGGAAATTTGAAAGAAGCGCCAAACTGTGTAACTGTAATTCAGCCAAGGACTGCTAAAACAAGGTGTTGATATATAGCTGGAGATTTAAAACAAGTTTCTAGGGCAACAATCCTTTGGAGACGGTGGTATATAGTGCATAGTAGATGAAGCTCGAATAATGGTGGACTGCAGTGTGCAATTGTACGGACATTGGTTGGAACGAGGACTGCTTTTCCCAATTAAGCCGCTCAAGTCTTTTACTCCTAATAATTTATCTGCCCTGTTTAAGTGTTGGCGACAGCTACAAAGAGCATCTCTGCCGGGACCAAGCGAACGCAGTTGTGGAAACAGCGTCTAACTTTTGTCCGGCGACACCTCAACTCTTCTGGCTCTCGGGATCCGGATCAGCCCAAGCGCGGACACAAGGACACAGGGACACACGCTACCCTTGCAGCCTCCCAGGCCTGCGGGGACCTGCCCTGGGTCCCCACCGCAGCGGTGCACTCCGGCGGGGCCGCACAGGAGGCTCTAAGTGAGGCGAGGGTATTTTACTGAGGTTTCATCTTTAGGCGGGCAACACAGACCTACGAAAGACACGGTCTAGGCCCGGGCAGAGACTCCCAGGGATGCTCGGCCCCGGCCAAGGCCGCGGTGAGCCGTCCCTGAGGGCAGGCTGCTGTTTTCAGATCAAGCAGCTACCTCTCGCCCTGGTGGCTGCTTTTTTCAGATCAAGCCGCTCCCTCTTGCGCTGGTGGCTGCAGGTGAGGGGAGCGGTAATGAGGGGGCAAAGACCCTCCAGCTTCGCCCTCCGTCTCCTGAAGGAGCAGCAGCCCCGGGCCGTCCCCCACGTCTGCCAGCCCTGCCACCGGCAACCCTGCCCGCCCCCTTCCTCGGAGCCTGGCCGAGGGCATACCCGGGGCAGCTTCACCCCTTGTTTTTGCCTCTCACATGGCTCTCCCCGCCCATGCTCCCCTGCTTTTCCCTCCCCAGCGACTTTCTTCGTCCTGCACCGGGCCCAGAGTAGCCCTGTCGGGGCCGAGGGGTGCTCCGCTGCCCCCTGCCCGTTCGCGCCGATGCCACCAGTGACGGGCAGCGCTGACTCTTCCAAACCGGTGCCGAGGGGTGAGAGGCCGACGGTGGGCACGGAGGCGGGGAAAGGGCAGGGAGGAACCGGTCCACCCAGTGCCCAGCCCGGATACCCCTCTCCCGTAACTACCGGGATCGCTGGGTAAAGGGCGCAGGCCCTCAGGGTAAATAATGTGCGAGAGACGACAAATTCAAGGGCGGATGGTTTGAAATAAGTGTAACCGTTCCCTCGTTGTTTCGTTTGAGTGGGGTTTTTTGTTGTTGTTGGGTTCTTTCCTTTTTTAATATTTTTTTTTTTAGATGTACAGCGGCGAAAGACAATTCCACGAGTAACAAATTAAGCGTTCAGTTACTCCGTTCCGGACAAGGCGGCAGTGGTCAAAGCGGTCGGCAGGAGGTCGGAGGATGCAGAGCCCTGGACATGAGCAAACCACCCGCCCGCAGAGCAGCAGCCTGATGTCATCTCCCTAAAATGACAAGATCGCGTCAAATATGCGGTGCCACCAAGAGGTGACAGCAGAGCTGTGAACGCAACCTGGAGAGGAATCGGGAAACATTTCCACCAGCAGCAGATGGCAAAACTTAGTGCGTGGCTATAGGTAGCGCAGTATGCGTTCATATCTCGAGCAAACTCCCAACTTCTTAATTTAAGTTTCTCTCTGAGATCATAAAAAATAGGATGCGATATCCTAAAAAGACTAATGACATTTCACAGGTAATGCAATTTAGAAAGAAACACTTCCATGTTTTCTTTTCCAACAATGTGCATTTTTGTAAACTGCTATAAATTGCAATTCAAAAGCCCTGATCTCGCCATCCCCAATCATTTTTTATACTGATCAAATGAATGCAGATACTCCCATTTGGGAGGGGCGACATGACATTTCACTTGGCAGTTCTAAACAGGTCACAGACCTTTCACAGACCCTAAGGCAGTGGGAGGGAGCTCTTTACGAAACCGTGTAACCAAATCAAACCAATGGTTACCCCTTTTCAATACCATTGGAATGGTTTGCACAATGCTATTCACATAGCAGCAGAGAAACTGAAAGGATGGTCATCCAATGGAAATTTCTTTTCTTTTGTTTAAACTTGCAAAGCTCAAGAAAATACTAGAAAACATTTACTTTTTGTATGACAAAAAGATAAACAGTTTTATGTACAGCTGTACGTCTATACCACGGCCCTCGGTGTGCCTAGATGTTTATACACATATAGGCACACATCTGTGTGTGGGGATGTACATTTATTGGAGATGTTGCTTTGTTTGAAACCATAGGCACAAAGACACAACATGGCTGCCCTGGAGATGACCTATTGCTTTCAAGTTGCTTGAACACATCAGAATTTCTATTGTTGAGGTTGATTAATTGAAACTGATAAGTTACCATGAATAAAGATTGTTTTTCTGTTTAATGTGGTGGGCCTGATTTGGTAAATGCTTCATTCATGTAGCCTTGCAGTGCAGCATATGGGCAAGATTCATTCAGTATCGCAAACATATATGATTTATTATGCTTGTATGGTCACAGCAAAAAGGCCTTTCTATGTTAATGACAAAGTTTGAATGAAAAATTTCATTTAAACAGTCACTAACATTAAATGCGAGTTTGCCATGTATTCCTGTTGCCGACTGCCGGGGATCGACGGCCTCGGAAACGCGGAGGGGTTGTGGGCAGGAGTGGCCACGCCGGAACCCGGGGCCGAGTCGCAGCTCCTCACAGGCCTTGGCCGTCCCACGCCCGGCGAGGAAGCTTC
>NW_010192331.1:4199-4418 GCF_000695765.1 Mesitornis unicolor
TCCTTGCCTCTCCCCTCTGCGTCCGCCGGGGCGGACGAAGCCAATGTGAAACCCGACCCGGTCTCCTGCGTCTCTGCTCCGGTCAAATCGCCCACGAGCACACAAATGCCTTTGCCTGAGGCACCACGGGTCAAAACCGGCGTGTCCCGCCCACAACGCCGCTGGAGTCGCACCCCGAGGGCTGCGGTGCCTGCCCGGCCGGCCGCACAGAACCACGGA
>NW_010192331.1:4429-11609 GCF_000695765.1 Mesitornis unicolor
AGAGCCTCTGCAGGGCCTTCCCGCCGCCCCACGGAGCGCACCCCCGGCCCCAGCTGGCGGCAGGGAGAGTGGCAGGAGTGACCCAGTGGGGCGGCCGGGTGCGCCTCTCGCTGAGGGACGGGTGTCCTCTCCTGCCCTGGGTGCCACTACGGGGGCGGTGGTATGCAAAGGGTATGGGAGAAGCATATAGGCTCATCCAAGGGTTCAAGAGTGATGTTAAGCACCACTATGGTCAAGGGGATTTTTGCCTCAACATTTAAAAACTTCTCCTATCCCTTCTCTTTTTGGGAAGTCACTGTTTTACAAGTTGTCAGAATAGAGGACTCTCAAACTTGACCTCACCTCTGCTTGCAAAACCTTTGTAATTTTTTGCATCCTCTGCTTTCAAGTAAAGGAACTTAAAAAACCAGCAAAGCCTCATCCAACAGGGAAAAAAGATCAAATTTGACATGAAGACGTGATGAAGACCTGTCAGGAGCTACTGTGTGGAGCAAATCACTACACTTCAGCCCACGTGTAGAGGCTTCCTGCCTATCTGAGGGAACTTGTAAAACAAAATTTAACAAAATCAGTATCTTTGACAGGAAGAGCAGAGCTTATGCACCATCACAAACAAGTAATTATGTATGGGGTTGAAATTAATGAAAAATCCCTTGAAAGAGCCCTTTCAAGGATTTTTTTCAAATATGACCTCTTAACCTCTTCTTCCTCGACTGACAGAGTAATTTGAAACAGAAACAATGTAATCTATCAAAATAAGTTGTGTTACTTCTGTAAATCAGATATTTATGTTTGAGCTTTCTCTTACTGACAAGCTGTAAAGGCTCACTGTTATTCCAAGGTTTTATCTCTGAGATTCTTGTCTTTTCTGCTCATTAAGAGTCTGTCTACAGATTACAAAGTCAATAGATGCAAACACCGGACTGTGAGAAAACTCTCCCTGAGTACATAAAAATCAACAGCAGTGGATGCTATACAATGTAAAGCATAGATGTTCTTAGGTGTTCGTTTTTATCATCTTTAAACAAGAGAGAGAGTAAATATTGTGGTAAAACTTTACCTTCCAGTGCTGCACACTTCCTTTTGTCATTGCTAAAGGTGGATCACTATGCATCATCATTTCTGAATGGCAGATTTAAGTGAAATATAGTTTACAAGTGTTCTGAGTGTTCTACCTGTAACTACACCACTAACTATTAGGCTACCTACCATATAGCAGACCTGATCAGGATTACTTTACGGCTACTTTTATAGATCATCTTGTAAACGGATGACTGAACCTGGTGGATCTCTTTCACTTCATTAAAAAACTCTGAGGAATCCTGGGCCCTGGACAGGTTTCTTCAGTTGCTGAGAGGTGTCTCTAGGTGCAGATTTTCAGTATTGCCTGCCTCAGTGCACCCGAGTTATTATCTCCGTATTTTGTTAATGCTGCAATTTGTACATTCCTGATGCTCTACAGCTGGCACCTCATTTGATTCTCCTGAAGTATTTCACCATGGCTATATTGTGTTTTATTGCCACTCACTTCTCACTCAGGTGTACAGTGCTTTTCCTCTTTGTGCGCACCACTCCCTGAGTCCTGAAACAGCTCCTCCACAGCACAGGTTTGCATGAGGATATGTGACCAGCATTTACAGCTTATCCTTGAAACTACTTAACAAAAGCAGTGAATAATTCAGAAAGTTCTATTTGAAAAAAGAAAAGAATGTAGGTCAAGTGAGGACAGGTGCATGAGCTAGAACCTGTCTAGGATAAAGAATTTTAATATGTCTCCTAAGCATTTATAAAATATTTTTTGTAGGATATTAAACTAGAATATGATTTTTAGGTTTCAAAGTTTAATATTAGCCATCATAGATTTTAAATAAAAATACCTTTGTATGGGAATAAAGAATATATATTGAAGCTAATAAATTGACAATTATTTTTAATAGAAATTCTATTGCATTATTAGATTTGTATGCGGTGGCAGACAATTGGGGGAAGTGATGCAGCATTTGAATCCTAAATTCAGGAACTTCAACAATGGATAAAGGAAACAGTTCACTTCCTAAAATTTACTTGATTTAGATTATCCTACATTCATAAACCATGTTGTTTCATGTCTTTGCTTAAGTAATTATTCATTTCATTAAACATCACCAGAATTATTCACAGAAAAAACTATGCATTAAAGCATTGTGTCATTTTCTTGTTTTAAGAACAATTTCCCAAGCTGAAAAAGTTCCAAATAATGAGCTCACCTGAGACTTACTGCATTTAATTCTACCTCAGAATATGCAATACACTGGATTTATCCACAGGTATGTGGATGCAACCAAAGGATGAATTCACTGGTGCTTTGACGTGGAAAGCTGAAACTGTTCTCACATTTGCCAGTGCCATCAAAACGATGCATTTCATCATTTTAGAAAAGAAATTCACATTAATTTCTGTAAGTGAAGATTTATAAGCTGATGTAAATAATCTTCCCATAAGTTGACAGCTTACAATAAAACAAATCAAGGATGTTTTAAATAAGAATCATATACCTGAAGTATTTCTTTGTGTTTTCACCAGGTATGAGGGCTTCAGTACCTTGACAAGAAATTCTAGCTCATTATTCTTGACATAAAGGTGATATTTAAAAAATTAATTACTTTTAGATCATATAGACATTTCTTTCTTGAACTGGAGTAGTAGTGCTCCAGGTGTATTTCCTTGGAAATCTTAAAAATACTATTTTCACTTTGGAGCTTAGCAGTTTTTCTCCCTGAACATCTGATCAGATAATTTGAAGCAAATCAAGCAAATTCACTCTATTATTAGAAAAGTAAATCCTTGCTGAGTTTTGGACAGATTATTTACTGTGTTTAATACTTAAAAAATCTTATTTCAATAACCTCTCTTTTCTTACTGGTACTTATTTATTGCTGCTGTGTTTTAAGATGTGTTGTCTCTCCATTACTGTAGATACACAAACCCAAGAACGCAAGACTGGGAATGCAGAGAAACCTTTTCCTATATTTTTTTTTTAAAGTCTTCAGAGCGCTGAGAAGGTGAGGTAGGAAGGCAAGTTGAATGATAGGGACCTGAATATGCATATGAAAGAAATTAATACAAAGACAAACAGTTACTGATAACTTTCTTCTGTTGGTGCATGCTTCAATATATATTTATACTATTTGTGACTCCAAGCAGTGCACCTCATAAAATTCTATATAGCCAGAGAAAGCTCATGCAATCAATATTGCATAAGGACTCTGGGACTATCTTCCCATCATGTAGCATCATGTATCCACACTTCAGCAATAACATAAGTGGAAATGAGACATTCTGCAAAGAAGCTGCTTACACCACTTGAATTCTGTCTGTACATACTATGACAGCTGAATGTTCAAAATCTTCACAGAAAGCCTGTGGCAATAATCCCATGAGAGAGGAAAGGTAAAGCATCTTGCAAGTATGTCTTACAATTAAAGACAGGTAGGTCAATACTCAAAATTGGGAAGAGGTGAGAGACATGGGTTTTTTCCTTCTTTGAAAATTGTTTATTTTCTTAGTTCCTTTTGTGTCATGTTCATTCCACTAGAAGAGGTATCCATAACAAGAGAGGTACAAAACAGAAAATCTATATGGCCAAATAGACTGGTAACCATTTAATAAATCATTTGGATCTGGAAGCATGCAAAAGATTGGTCGCTGAAGTGTATCCAACACAAAGTTTATCAGTTGTAAAGAGGGACTTCACAGGGCAGAATACTCACTGAAAATACAAAATATTTACTCAGAATATTCCATATCCTCTCTGAGGGGAACCTGTAGGGCAGACATCACCCAGCAGTATAGGTCTATAGCCAGAATGACACTATATAGCATTGGTAAGTAGAGCAATTATTTCTGTATAGCTTCAATTATGCTTGCAGACATTACACTCTACAATCTAATCAACTATACATGAGAAAGATATTAAGCTTTATGCAGAAGACAAAACATCACTATGTGATGGAGAAGTCTTTTGTTGAGTCACAGTTTTCAATATACCCTTCGTAACTGAACTCAAGAATTTATTTTAACTACTTTTCAATAATTTTTAAGTATCTGGGTTAGGATCACTTTATAGGAAGTTAATCAAGAACTTTGTTTATAATCATCCTCTATACTTCAGGGACTATTTTTCTCTCAGTAAAATTGATGCTGCAGTGAATATTCTTGTTTGGCTAACTAATGCCTTTTTTTTCTTCCTCTTTTAAAAGAGCTGAAAACAAAACACAGAACAACATAAAAAACACCCCAGCCCCTGAAATGGCACGTAGAAACTAAAAGTTTCTCAGACATTGGAAGTATTTTCCAATGAAATAACTGAGATCACAGGAACATTTTCCACTGCTACTTAGTGAATAATAGTTTGCTTCTTCAACTAGGAAGTCAGAGTAAGGCATGCTAACATCTTGTGACCTAAACTGCTGTGATGCCAGAGGTTGGTCCTGTGGACAGTGGGATCAGTTCATCTTCTACCCTAGTTGGTCACCTTGTCTACTCCAACAAGTTCCAAAAGTAACCTGAACTCTTGGCTTTGAACTTTGGTAAGTATGAGGTCTAAAACAGCTTAGAGCAGGTATTTCTGAAGTATTTATGTATGCTATAAATAGCTTCATATAATATAAACATTGATCACCATCAGAACAGAATGAGCAGTCAAACTGATCTCATTAAGGAAACAATTGCTGCAGCAGTTCAGAAAGGAATACTCTCAACTTCTTTATTTTCTCTGTTGGGAAAAAAAAGAATCACAGACTCTGTTATGCTTGGTTTTCCTCTGTTCCTAATCTGTGAAAAACTCAGGTGGAAATTACTGTAGTGATGGTTGTAGAACAAAGGTAATGGCCAGTCAAGAAACTCTGTATCAGTCTCAAAAGACCAGGAGTTTGCTGTCCATATTAGAGATTGAAGAAAGGAGAAAAGAAAGGAAGACAGTTCAATAAAGAAATGCTAGTAACAGTGTCTAGTTAGCCAAATTCCTGCTTGGTAGGTATCTGCAAGATTACGCATTTGTTAGCCAGTCTTTGTAGAGTAAAGGAAACAAGTGTGAAATATCCAGTCACTGAAGCAATCAGACTTTTACCTGCCTATAGAGAACAGAAACCAGCTCATCTGCAAATAGACAAGTCAGAAACACACAAACTTCCCAATCATCCCTGCTTACCTAGTAAAAATAAAATGTTCTCTTAGAGGCTGCCTCCAAGACTTCTGATCCTGTTTTTTGAATAACAGAATTGTGTCTCTGAGACAACCATACTTTAACTTAAAATCTGGAAACAAATAACTGTTTTTCCTGCTCCTCAAAGAAGCCTTTGCTTGAATTCTGGGTCAGATAAAATAGTCACCAACAGTACAAATGCCAGCAAATGTAATAGATCTAAGTCTTTTTGAACTTAACCGTCTCTATTCTCTTTGATTTCATTACTCTCTTGGTCTTCTGCATGGGGAAAAAAGTTGCAGAGGCTGACAGTAAAATCATGCTCCAAAACCATACAGAGCTAAATTAGCTCTTTGTTCATAGCTGCAGCAAACAGCTGATTAGAAGGAGGACAAAGAAGATCGTTTACCAGAAAGGTAACATACTGTGGCATCCAGTGTGTTATCTCTTTCTTCATGGTTGCCCTTAGCGCTATTATTTGTCAATCACAGCTAATGCTAGCTGAAAAACAGTGGAGATGACAAAATATTTCCAGGATCAGGACTGGCCCAGGGACTGAACCTGTCAGAACAGTCACCATACCCATGCTCTCTCTAACTCATTCCAAAATAAAAGCAGCTTTTACATACAGACTCAGAAAAAGGACAGGAAAAGAGCTACAGAAACAGAACACAAGGAGTAGAACAGTGCCCAAGGTAAAGGCTTACATTGTTTAAAGTATATAAGGAAACCAAAGAGAAATGTTCCAATTATATCCAGGCATTTAGAGATACAAATGTAGAAAAGGTAGAAATTCTCTACATTTATAAAGTCAGTGAGACATACACATATGAAGAATTACTTACACCAAAATGTTTAAGAGTGTATACTTGGTTTTAACCATAAGAATAGACACTGGACTAAGAGTGCTATCCAGATGCTTGATATCAAGCAGATGTTTTTAAACATCTTGCTGGAGAAAGAATCATAAGGCTTGGTAAAGAGACTGTGATGCTGCATGTCAGGTACTAGAAATCTTCAATTTTGTTCACTCTACAGTGACTCTTTGCAAAGAGTGCCTTGAGAGTTTATAAAGGATGCAGTGATATAGTGCATTTTAACCATGAACATCAAGTATTTTTCTGAATATGGCATTAACTTATGTTACATTTTTTAGGAAAAACACAGCATAACAGAGTAAGAATTAACAAATACACTCCACTTTTAATCTGAATCCATACTACTGAAAAGACTGTGATAAACACAAATAAAAATAGCAGAAAACAAAAATAAGGACCATATTAAATCAGGAATATATAAATATATGCGTGGATAGTTTGTATTTCTTTTATAAATATATACCTGTGGCTGTGTCATAAGTAAATTATTTTACACAAGTACCACAAGCATCATGATACAGAAGAAGGTTAAGATATTGCAATCAATACTCTCCAGCACAACTTTATAATAGCCAGTTACAAAACATGCACATTTTTGTACCTTTTTCAGGCCTCAGGGGAAATAACTAAGCAAACACTATTGATCAGCAAAATTAGAACAAATAACCAGTAAGTGTTCAGCAATCCATGGGACATATATACCTTAAAATGTGATTAATGTATTACATTAAACGTATCAGTAAAGTAACAAACCTTATTCAGTGGAAAAATCCATGAGTAGTAGAATACATCCTTTGAATTTAAAATACCATCCTTTTTCTATCTGTCAATTTACTATAACTTTAACCAGAGTGCTGATATTCTATCTAATCAAAGAAAATTGGTACTTAATTTCTCAAGGTCCAGTTCATGAGGTAATTTGAACAGCTGTAAATTTTTTCCTTTTTCTTTACAAATAAAGGTATTATACTGCAGAAACAGACCTTTTTAATGAAGGGATGCAAGAAAAAAAGTTGAAAAAGATGGAAAATTATTGTATCAGGTGATAAGAATATTTCTGAAATAAGACTAAATAGTTGGGATTATTTGGATTATTTTCCTTTGAATTTGTGAGGAAAGA
>NW_010192331.1:11640-41260 GCF_000695765.1 Mesitornis unicolor
GAGTGATAAGTGGCAATGAAATGTAGTCTCTTCCACCTCACAACCTTCAGAGTTCAGCTCCAGTTCAGTCATAACTAAAAGACAACTCTGACTGAAGTCATGTTTGGTCCTGTGACTCAAAGCATTGGTATGCATGAAGATTTTAAAGTGAAAAAAGCCTGTATCATAAAAAAATATCTCCAAAACCATTTAACAATAACTAGCACCTTTCACGGCAATTATACCAGAATGGACAAAGTTATTGGAAATCTTGGAGTTCTGTGCCTTATTTGTGACTGGTTACAAACCCAGAACTTCATGGGCATTTTAGCTACAAACAGTAGATTAAGAAAAAATGGAAAGGAAAACTTGAATGGATTTAATTGTTATGAAGAATGATAGAGAACTGATACTAGAATTACTAAGTAAACCAATTTACACTCAATGTTCTCTAGATTTTTTCCAGACCACACAATCTTTGATTATTTCATAAGACACATAGAAGATATTTTGGCCACAAGAGGGCTCACATATTTTACAGGTGGTTTTTTTTTTAAGGAGTATAATAAAATTATAACAATACGCAGGCTAAATTAAAAGCAAATAGCTGCTTCCTAGATAGTCACACTGTCATGAAAAAATAATTTGCATGGTTCTTTAATAAATTATTGGGAAAAAAATGAAGTAAAAATAAGGATGTTCCTGTAGTCTATTTAGTTCTCACCATTAATTAGCTTTTCATCAAAATGAATCTGTTTCTATGATGCTACAATGATTAGCTATGTATAAAATGACAAATCAATCTCTTATTTAAGCAAGTAATTTTAATGGTCTCCAGTACCTACCTATTTAGGCAATACAGTGTACACTCATTAAAGTAGACCTAGTAAGAATAATACAACTTTATTTTTCTACAGAGACTTGTATTATTACTGAAAATACTGATAACACTGTCATTATGTTATCAACATAGTCTATTCTCACTGTTTTCAGATAAGAAGATAACTCAGGGCCTATTTCAATGAATATTGAATTTAATGAGAAACTATCCATTGACCTTACAGATATTTTATCAAACTAAACAAGCATGAAGTACAATACGGAGAGTCTGCTGTGCCATGGATGTACCTTAATTACAGTTCACCACTTGTAGGACAGGAATCACTGCGTTTCCACTCCTTTGATTGGTGTTGTGGAGTTAAAAATAACGCAGGAAAAGAACTGCGTAGAAGGTGCAGTAGGTGGAAAATTTAATTTTTTAAAACTTGGTATCAGTCCAGATTAATTTGAAATAAACTTGAAATTCTGGAAAAAAAATCTTGGCAAGAATGAAATATGAAGTTTACATGACTAAATAAGTTCCTTCAAGACTCCATAAATTTGAAGTTAAAGTTTGTCTGCTTCATCCCTACAAAAGTAGCAAAGATATCCTCAAGGATATATTAAATCCATTTGGCATATGCTAGGGCTCTCCTATTCTGCCATCCCAGGTAACACTCACATGCAAACTACCTCTGGCTGTAAACCCTACAACTTCCACATCTTCCAGAGCTTTCAGACTTCAGTTCCTAGGTTGATAGCAGTGACTCTGGAAGCTCTGAAAACTCTCATTAGAATGGAGACTATCAAGGTTCTCCACTCTGTTTCCATGCTATGGAGTTCACTCAGTAAATCCTGCATGCGTCTTCAGACAATAAAGATGCTAAGTGCAGTGTAAATAGAAAAAACAAAGTGCACTATGAAAATATTTTGCTATAGGGAAAAAAATCATAGACCTAAAACACGCTGCACAACTTGTTGTCCACACTGATCAGTACCAGTGACCTCCAGAGTGGAGTGGTTGCATTCATACAGGGCTAGGTTGGGTCCCATGGGGTGTATGTGTGGATTTTAGACATTGTCAGTCTGCATTTTTCTACCTAAAATAGCACTGGGCTATGTCGTGCCTATGAGAGAGGTGCTTCTCTGGCTGGCATGGTGCCAAACACATGTTGCATGTTCTGAGATGTAGCCTGATGTTATGTGAGTGTTCCACCTCATCTGTACTGCCTCTAGGGAACAAACCAGCACCAGAAGTGTTCTAAGGTTTTATCTTGAGGAATTGGTTGCTCTGTTCCAAAAAAGAGTATGAATGAAGCAATAGAGATACACTGATGGTGATAGAGAACAAAGACCTAAGGTCAAATGTGAGCATCTACACCATTAAAAATTATTTGTCAGTATAGATGTAGTCCTAGCACATCTGGCTGCCCAAGTGCTATTTGCCCAAGAAAGAGTATAAGGCTTTTTCAGTGGGAAAGATTTATACTAGGACCAGATTCAGACCATGGGAATAACTATTCCAAGGTTTTCAACCTCAGTCACAGCTTCACGGCAAATCAGGAAGCTATGTCATGAGTAGTTGAGCTGAAGCTGCATGACCTAGGAGAAATGCAACGAGCTGGTCTCTATGACTGAGCAGAGCTCAATGGGAGCCTCTGTGTATTTCACTAGAAGTTCATTGCATTTATGGTTAGAAGGAATTTGTGGGTTTCAACAATCAGCATTTTTCAGACAAAATGTTTCAGAATATAGAGAAGGGAGATGATTCTAAAGAGGATGGATAGAGCAGAGGAGAAAACTGGCTGAGTAAAAGGGTTTGCATAAAGGAGAACTGTGATCCTCTGAAAAGCAGAAGAAAGTACTGTGATTCTGGGACAGAGAAAGTGTAGTGATAGAAAATGGAGAAGTACGAAACAATGGAGATGACAGATAATGTATTTTTCCAGATTGTATTAGTTTGCTCAGCTTCCTAAAACAGAAAAAAAAGGTGTAAAGAGAAGAAGTTAAAGCAACACATAAACTTCTTAAAAGTCTTCAAAGCACAGCTTAAAAATTTTGGTCACTAACTTTCTGTGGTTTGTCTTTGTTGACATTTACCTTTCTTCAGTTTCTCAGTTTCACCAGCTAGGGTTCTTTCAGCAGCTCACTGCTGAGGTACTACCTATGTTATATGAAAGTGAGCAAAACAGTGTTCATTTTCTTTGCTAGTGATGCAAAAACAAAGTTTTGCTCATACACAGTGCTATTCTTGGGACAAGTTTTCTTGTTTGGGCCTGTTAGATACTTCCAGTATCCTGTTAAAAATTGAAAGCTTTTGTAATCTAAGCTAGTAGTTCAAAGTTGGCTCATTCTTTTTTCTTTGTTTCAAAGGACTGTGACAGTTGGGCAACATTTTGGTGACTACAATAAAAACAACACTGTGGATAATTAAATGCAATTTTGTCCTATGTATATGTGTCTGAAAATCATCTTACTGCTATCAATGGTAAAGTTGCCATTGCCTTAAATGGATGAGGACTCAAGATCTATAATTATAGATTCCCAATGGCAAAACCAGTAGGTTGTGGAAAGTCTATGGTCACTCAATTAGAACAAAGAATTGAACTCCTGACTCAGACCTAACCCTGATTTTCATGATTATGTCTACACTTAACACTTAACCGATTAGGAACGGTTCCTAATCTTTGCCTTTGTGTGGATGCCCTGACTCAAATCCATCCTATGTCAAGTGTAAGAGCTGGGAAAATCCAGGCACACAGACTAGAAGGGAGCTGTGCCCCATTTCCAGTCTGGGGGACTGGATGGAAGAATCTATGCAGGTGCCCATGGAGCCTCCATGGCACACAACTTAGACATAGCCAGTGACTTTGGATTGTCACTCTCCTTTCCTGGAAGCTGATTCCTGTTTGTATTAGAGAAATGTCCTGAGAAATTCTGTAAGGTCTTGGGATAAAGCTGCTATATAAATTTCTACTAGTATCACTACTTTAGCAACTAAAAGGTTAAAGATGCAGTCATTCAGTGAGATTCACAGACTTTAAAAAAGGTCAGTATATAAATATATATATAAAGTATATAACTAAATGTATTAGTTTTCAATAATTAAAGATCATCTTGTCAGTAAGCTTTTTCTTTTTCTTTTTTTTTTAAAGATATTTATGTTTTGTAAGATGTTCCTTTTCTAATTATCTTTTCTCCTCAGCCATTATTATTCCAGTTTCACTTTGCATTGGCAGATTGGTCATCATCACTTTTTCTTCCACTTGCAGTGCTGAAAACTGACAAAGTCTAATGAGCACACAAAACTGTTCTAGTTTCCTGTAATACTTCTAACATTCAGGAAAAGAGAGCACCATTGACGAGGCTTGCCATATCATAAATCTGAAAGAAACTAAGCAACCTCAAATCTTCCATACTCCTGTCATATATATTACTTCTCCAACTGTGAATTATACTCTACACAGCACAGAGCAAATCTGAAAAAAACTAAGATGAGATGCTTGTTCAGTCCTCTCCCCAGCCATCTCCTCCCACTTCTTCACACCTCACACAAATTCATATTCCCTTCTCCAAGAGACATTTCATCCCTGTTACTTTTCTGCAGGTCACCACACAGACAGACTGGACATGAACCTGGTAAATCAAACACGTAATCCACTCTCTGTTTGAACAGAATTTCCCAGCTTTCGGTATTATTATGTTTTAAACCCTGGCGCTATCCAGATCAAGTTCTTGTTTTGTTTTTTCAGCTCCAGATACATTCCACTTTGTCTCACATACATACTGGTAGCTATGTGGCTAGTTCAGAGGTGTAAACATCAGAGTTAAAGAACAGATAGTATTGCAGATACATTGCAGTATCAGGCCTTTTAAAATAGTCATTTTAGCTACATATTATGAAAGCTGCAAATGAAATTCACTGTAAACATTAATTATTATTAAATGACTGCAAAACCAATTGCATGCTCAAATTATCCTTACACACATGAATTTTATACTGGTGTACCACCCTAGATTTCAGTGGCAATATAGCTGAGTAAATGGAGAGTTTGTAAAAGCAGCATCAGGCCCATTGTAGCTATACACAAAATGGGCTAGATCTCAAGCCTTGGGATAATGGTGCAAAGCAGCTCCAAAGCCACAAGATTTGATTTCCAGCTGCTTGAAATACAAGTATAACAGGGCTTCTGACATCCTCATTGACTGCTGGGGCATGGCAGAGCAGAAAAGACCATATATAAACACTTTCCACATTCTGAAGATCCCCAGCTCTCAGGATGGTTCCCTATCGAAGCAGTGGCACTTCCAAACTCCAGTTCAGTATGGCAGTCAGAAATAAATGAATAACAGTTGTGCTTGTGCTTCCTGTAACATTTGCTGTGAAAAGATGGTAAAAAACTGTACAAACACTTTAAAACTAGTGCTACAGGCAGGTACTTTCTAGTCTTTCTAGTCTTCTTATTTTAAACATATAAATTCCCTCCTGTCTTATTCCATCTCACTCCTTTTCCTCATTGCAAACTATTACCATGTTCTCATGAGATCACTTTAGTCCTTCCTATGTTTTGATATTCTTTCTCCTGTGTTTTTATTTGCCTCTCTGAAATCTCTGTCATCACCTGATTTCTCAAAACTATCTTCTTCCTGGCTGAAAAGAAGAGCAGATCTCTTTGCAAATGTGGAAAGCTGCCATAAACTGGATTAAAATACAACTTCTCAATTTCACTGAAACTCCTGCCCTCAAGAACATCTCCAGCTGATTGAAGGGTATTCCTAATACAGAAGGAACCTTGATCAATCTTTTAATCAGAAAAGTCCTTGCTATTTAAACTGTATTTCATATCCTTCAGCTTTAAAACTTCAGGTAGGCTTAATTGAGAATTTATTCAGATTTATACATAAAAATAACAGGAAACACTAAACACTAATGCAGCAACCATTAATGCATTAGTGCATTTAAATTTTACTTTTCAAAAGTTGGAAATGTATTTATTACTGTCACTCATTCAACTCACTGCAGAATGATGGATTAAATTTTACACCTTCTTTAAGCTGACTGAAGCTAACGAAGGAAGTTTCTGCCCCCTCTTGATCTATGTAATGAAACCTGGGTGAAGGGCTAAGAAACTATTGCTTTCTTCCTTCCATTCAATTTAAGTTCTCACATGCCTTCATTTTTTTACATTAATGTTGGTGGACACCAGGACACCCCATAACCGTCAGCCTACTGAATATTCTCCACTGTGAGCTTCAGCTCTCAGCAACTACCCTTGGTACATATGCATGGTCTTTGGACTGCCTCAACACATGACCATCTGTCATGATTGCATGGTGCCTCTCCACAACTGGGTCGGATCCTTGCCTGAGGGCATTACGTTCCAGACAATGCTGGTTTAGATGAACGGTTTGGTTAATACTACAAGGGCCATCTGTTCTACAGGATATCCTTTCTCTATGTCATTAATGAAGTGTTCCCAGCACATAACTATATATTTGTTTCCTTATATAAGCTTTTATATATTAGGAATTGTAAAGGCATGTTATTTGCAAATGAAGACTTTGCAAAAATACCAAATTTCATTACATAAGTTTGTACATCTTAGTGTAGATGAAAACTAACCACATACTTTGCAGAGGAAGTAATTGCTTAGCTAGTATTTCAGCATGGTTACAGCACCTTGGTACTTCAGGAAATGTAAAAGAGCTGAACCTCAGTCTAAACCTTGCAAATAAACCCTATTGCCTGGAAATCAAAAGATGAATCCTATTGAACAGGATTCCAAAATTTAACTTGGGTAAGTCGAACTCTTTGGTAGCATAATTTAGGACGCTGCATATTAGTATGGTGATTATAAGAATTATATTTCAGGGAAGACCTTACATATATTTCAGATACCTAATCAAATGCATAATTAATTTTTAGCAAATTAAGCATGTCCAGAATCTAATAGCTAAAATTTTTCATGTTCACTAAGTTTTTCACCCACTATCCAAACAGACTTTGCTTTCAGACACTGGAACTGTGCCTTACTGAGTAGGAAAGAGCATTCTGCAGCAAGTCTTCTGGTAACATCTGCCCCTCCTCTCAATCTCATTTTCATCTTAAAAGGTGAAAGTTTGAAATGCAACATATCCTACTTAGCACAAGAAGCTACTTATAGGTATATTACTGAAAAGTATTACTACTGCATTTCAAAATATGATTTGACCTCACCCTCAGCAAGACTCCTAATTGCCTAAAAGGTTCTAAAACGAAATCCTGCTGGCTGAAGAGTCATGAAGGCCTGGAGACAGATGAAGGTGCATTTTATAAACGCATTCAGAGGGCTTGATAGGGTTTTACTTTATGCCTAATGTAGAAGAGTGTCATAAATATCAGACACTGACCTGACCGGGAATATTACATTTTGGGGAATTTCAATAATAGTCTTTCCTCTTTCCTAAATCCTGAAATTACAATTACCTGAGCCATTTAGAAAAATCCTAGAACCTTAAGATTCATGTGCTAGCCAAAGGTTACTGTCCTCAATTTTGCATATAGTTATAGCTTCCACTACTTGCAATACAACTGGCATCAAAACTGGCATTTTATAAATGTATGTTAAGATCATACAAAGAATTCACTCCTTTTAGTCTACTTCAGTTCAGAAAGATCTGGCAAACTTCAATGAGCCTCAACAGGACAGATTTGAACCCTAATAAATATTTTTCCCATAAATTATGATATTATTATAAGGTTTCAGGATAACAAGGAGTAAACCTTGAAGAATATAAATACTAAGGAAGAACACCATTCAGTCTGTACTAAATATTAGGAGTTAAGGGAGGAATGTGGGAAGTTAGAAGATAGAAAGAAACCAAGAAATTGTACTGCAAATAAGAGACATGAGGCTAAGAAACAGATTTCAGGGGAACTGCGACAATCCTATCACCTGTGACACTTTCTGCTCTACTATTACACCCTTCCCATCACAATATTGCTTGAATATGTATTATTTGCTCTAAATGAAGAAAAGAATTATAAACATTCAATGAAAAACCTCCACATTGACAGGACTAGCTAGAATGATCTAATATACTTTTTCATCTCTGGTCTCCTGTTTCTGTAATAAACACTAATTCTTATTGCAGGTATCTCTTATTTTATCAGCAGTGCAGTATGCAGTCATCAGCTACCACTGAAACAGAGTATAAACAGATATCCTATTATCTTCAAAATCTTAAATCTATAACAGAATGAATTTTCCAGTGTAAATATAATCCCTATCTAGATACATAAACATTTCTAGAGATGAATGCAGGTGTCCCCTGCTCTATCTGCAAAACAAAATTACACAATCAAATCTGCTACAGTACAAATAACAAGCAAAATATCAGCTAACACAGTATGTGTACTTAATAGTAATTGAAAACTAATTGAACTTTATTGAATGTGCTATTGAGTGCTCCTTCAAACCCATATTCAAAAATTAAAAAAACCCTATACAGTAGAAGCTTACCAATACCATTTAGTGTTTTAGTCATTAACAGCAGACTATATCTTTAAAGGACTTCAGGACATGCCAAAGTCCTCATGGCTTCTAAGAGGCAGCATCCTCCTAGGACCACTGAGCTGTGAACAGGATGCCAGGTTAGGCCTCGACACCTCCACACCCCTCTTGTGATGACCACTGAGGAGTGGACGGGACTGGGCCTTTATCCACTTCTTTAAGAGACTGAAGGGAATAAATGTTCTCTGCTCTAGAAGGGTGCATGGAGAAGCAGGATTCATGCACTCTCTTACAGGATCAATACAGTATTGATCAATGTCAAAAAAACCATATAGCTCTCATAAATTAATTTTTAATTCAGCAGGTTAAAATTCTATTATCTCTGATGTGTTTTAAAGCACAATATCAGTTATGAAGGTAGTAGGCACTAGAAAGAACAACAGTATGGGTACTAGTGAAAACATAACAGAGCTATGGTCATTATGGATGGGATATTCTTAGAAATTCAGCTAACAGAAGAAAAAGATTGTGAAATAGCAGCAGCAAATTGGTCAGAAATTATTATCCAGACAAGGATAATGACAAGAGAATCGGGTACTAAAGGAACATAAAAATGTTAGCAGTATTTCAAACTCCTCAAAACATTTCTAACAAAAGAAGAACTAGGCCAGGTCATTTTAAAGGTGAAACTATAAACAAGTGCTCTTTCAGGTGTATTCAGACAAGTACAGACTTGGCCCATAGATAGTGGATTTTTTACACATTTATAACAGAAAAATTCACAAAATACTAAAAGATGCAAGAGTAAAAAAAGCATTTGGAACCACAAAGGTTATGCCTGATAGACCACCGGAAAATCAGAAATTCTTATTTTACCAAAATGTAGTAGAATAAAAGATGAGATCTAAAGAATGCATGAATGTTAAGTGCTATGTTTTATATAGACTGGAATTTTCTTTTAACTTTTCAGTTTCTTATCTTTTCTTCCCTCTAACTGGTCACATCACCTTTAGCCTAAGCTCTACTCTTCTCAAACAGACCAGCTCAACACTGTGAAAGGTTTGCTGGAAAAACTAAATAACCCTTCAGTAAGAGTCCAGGCATGCAGAAACTCTTGAATGTAGGCTTTTCAAGAAATAACGTAACTATTGCCTACAGCTTTTTATCTGCTTTACCCCTCAAAATGACAGTTGTAAGAGCTAAGTTTCTGGTGAAGACCCAGTTTTCAACTCCTACATAATCTTTAGGGGGTAGGATGCGCATCTGTGCAATACCAGGGAAAATTCTTTAGCAAGACATTTCTCACAGTATCTAAGCATCTTTTTTTGGCTTTCAGCAAAAATCTCCTTCTGCTTGAGGAAGATGCTGTCCTCAAAAGGACAGAAAAAGGTTTTGGAGGTAGTGTGGAGATTAATTTTCCATCAAAATTTTACATTGTTGCTACTGAGATTGAAATTTTACGTAATTGCTGCTGAGCAAATACCACTTTCAAATATCACACATATTTCACCTAACTTAGATGTGCTCCAGTTCAGTTTATCTCAGCATATGTCTTGTTCTCACCCCATGCCATAGATTTCCAAATCTAACTATGATTAATAGGTTATGTCAAATAACTGATGAAGGAAATCCAGCTTCAGAAAGTGAGGCTGATTAATACATTGATTTAGATAGTAACTTCTAAACGTTGACTTTTTTTTTCTATCATTTTAAGTTTTGGGAAGATTAGGGATATCAACAACCTTTAGTCAAATAAAGGCATTGTGAAACCTAAAATCAATCCAACTTCAATAATAACAAGACAGTAAAAAAAAATTTTCTTATAATTGTTTACTACATTTATTCTGTATTATAAAAATATTCTACACAAGTTAAAGACTGTCCACAAATATATATATACACATTTTCCCAGCAACTATTTTTCTAAAATGTTTAAAATACAATCCATAGCAAAAGAGAAATCCAAATAGTTAAACTTTCCTCACACCTTTGGTAAATGACAGGATGCAGTAGTAGCTACAGATGACAAATTACATTTTTATTTGATTATGGTCACATTCAACAACCTCATAGTAGAAAGAGTTTTTAAATAGCTCAAACAACTAACAGAAATTGTTTATAGGTTCATAAGTGCTAATCGTTCTTGCAAAGGAGGAAAGAGCACTTTTTTAAAGGAAAACATTCAATTCTTATAAAAATGTTATAGGATTTTTCCTTATTACTATTTTTCCTTATTACTCTTATTACTCTTAGACTCAAGTGTTTGGAAGGGGAGGATGACTTATGTAAAGTAGATTGCACTTTCTCTCTTTGTCTACATAAATCAAAGTGGTTTTGGTCATTCAGCATGGAAAAATGAAAGCATAAATGGAGAGTTACATCCTAAACACTAAGAATGACAGAAAGACATATAATTTTCTTATAAAATTAGTTAGGCCACTGCCACCGAAATCACCTCCCATGACACTTCAAATCAATCTAGAATTTCATGAAGGACAAACGAATTACTTGAATGAAATGCTTTCTGGAGTTAGTACATCTACTGGTATACACGAGAATATTTTGCAGTGTTTGGGAGCTAGATGATGACAGGCTTTTGAAAATTACATTAAGCATTAAAACAATTACAAAATCTAGTTATGTATATATTTGCAGACTCTTCTATACCCCAATAACATTTCTTGTTTTACAATAATCTTTACTTTAAACTCAATAGAATCCAATGATTTCTTAATAACCTGAAACAGCTCTTGAGTAGTGACAGCTACAATGTGGTAAGATCACTTTGTATATATTTATCTGTTTGTCAGATTTTCTTCAGCCGTATATATTTACGATGCATATATTATTGTTCTTTGAAGGCTGGGACAAATTAAGTGCATACATTTGCAAGAATAAGCAACCATACCTCATATCAGATACAAAAATGTAGAGAAAATGAAGGACCTCCATGGAGGTGTTGTGGTCACTTCTCAAGAGCCTCCTACCACCACTTAGGACCTAGATACTTGGGATTTTCCTGCTAGTTACTCACTCAGCTGCCAGCTTCACTCAAATACCCTAGCAGCATTTTAAATTATTCTTCTATTTCCACAGTCCCTTCAGAAGGATCACAACCTACTTAGTTAATCTTGATGAAATAGAGTAAATACTTTTCACCCATGGGTAAACTTGATTCTCAGCTTTAGCTTCAGAAATAAAAGTTTATTCAATAGCTGGACTACTTTTTTTTTTTTAAAGTTGCTATGTGAAGACACTGTTGTAGCACAGTAAGCTGTTGGTCTTCTGCAATACTATGATGTGTCTAAGGTAGAATTTGTGCTGCTTTTGGTCTTGAAATATGTAGATATGCTGTCAAACAGCAAGAACCCTGGTTTTCTGTCTCTGTGCTTCATGTCATCATAATTTTTTTTAAAAGCATTGCTAGGATTTGGGGTCTAGTGTTTAAATATTTTTCAGTATTTTTAGCTATCTATAAGGTACGGTGGTAATAAAGGGATTCCTTCCACTAGACACTTATGTTGTAAGTTGAACTGATCTCAGCTGGACAAACCTGGTGCTGTGCTTACCCCCAAATTATGGCTGTCTACCATCCTGTCCTGTGGCCTGCTGTGTTCATCCTCTCCAGATTAAAGGGCAGGGAACGGAGAGTATGTGCTCTGGTTTGAAGGGGTAGTGAGTAGAAGATAAGAACAAAGTCTAGTAGTGATGTTATTTAGCTCCATTTGGATTAATTTTTTTTAAGACTGTTTAAAGGAATATGGTTGCAATGATAGCAGTGTTCCTAGTGCCATGTAAGGAAAGTATTTCAGTACCTAGTTAAAACACAAACATAGGTTTCAGAGAAACCAGTGGAAAAAGAAAAACTAGACTAAAACTAATGAAAGAGAGGTATAAGACAAACAGAGCACTTTGCAATATTAGGTAATAAAATCTATCTATATTTTACTTAGAAAATAAAGATAATTGCATACTTTTTTCTGTGCTACACCCAGAACACTTTGTACTTTTGTCTCGTTGTCTTCTTTCTTCTCCTTCTGTTGCTAAAAGGAACCAGCAAGAAATATGAACAAAACTGTAGGTATAATCTTTTGGAGAAAGACTAATACTAACACAGAATTACAGTTTATTAAAAATTGTATTAAAAGAGGAAAATAGAAAGTAATCTGTAAATAGTATATTCAAAAGGCATACAACATTTTGCAGTTTTAAAGCTATTTGTATTAGCACTTTGATCTATGACAGTGAAAAACTGTCTTTCAGTTCACCATCTGGGGACATAATAATGAGAGAGAAAAATACTTACACTTTTTCTTTGAGAACTCTGTTGAGTCTAAGCTGGGACTGTCAACAGCATTAGAAAGTGACAGCAGCTCCTTGGCTGGTACTGAGCTGTAACAAAGCCATCGTGTCTGTGGTGCTGCTCAGCATTGCTCATGCACTTGTACTGCTCAGATGACAGGAAAGCAAAAATATTGTTTATAGACAATGAAATTAAACTGAATATTGTTAGAATCTTTATAGAGGACAAAAGGGGAACATTTAATCAATTGACAATTTTCCCTCTAAGATTTATTCCAGGATTTTACTATTCATTCAATTTTGAGTACTTTGCTGCAGATTCTGTCTTGTAATTTGTTATTTTCATCTAACATTGTTAGAGTTCCCAAGATTTAAACTAATGGGAAATGTAATTTTACATCACAAATATTTAAATTTATTGTAATAAAGTAAAAATATGCAAAATTGTATGGTAATACAGAAAATATTACATTTATGTAATAATCCTCATGATATTGCTTTAGAAACTTGTTAAAGCTTACAGAAAATTTTTTGAGGGTGTAAATGCTTTATTGCAATCATAGCATTCATATTTCCAGAATCAACCTTACTTACAAGTTACTTTTTACGCTCAGTGTTCATTTCTCTTTCTCTTGAGCCCTATGCACTCTGAGAGTGTTTCTATTGTCTTGCTTGTCCACCTTTCATTTCCACATTTGTATGCACTCAGGGTATCAACAAGAAGTCTCAGCATTTAAGTTCTCACTGAGTCTACTTCTTCCTTGCTTTTTCCCAAAGAATAAGCCTTCCACTTTCAATGTTATTTCCCATTCACTGAGCACATTACTGCTCTGGCTTACCTGATTTAACTGCATTATTGCTATATTTCTTCTGTGCTTAATACTGATTTGTTTGATAATATACAATGGAAACATAAAGCCACAAGAACTTGCAAGCTAAATAATGTTAGGCATTGCAAATTAGTCAAACTATCGTCATCACATTTCACAATTAATTGCGAAGCATACTCTCTGTGTTTTGAGGCACTCAAAGACCTTAGAATCCACCTCACAACTGTGTTCTAGATATTTGGCAACTGTGTGCCCAATTTTAGAATTAGGAGGAGAGGAAAGAGCGAGGCCAAATCTCACTCAACAGCCTTGCAAAGGTTGGACTCATACGTGCTCATTGGTTTTGAACTCAGGCTATTACCACATCTGTACAAAGAAGAGTTTGCCCAACTCGTCCGAGAAGACCCTCTTAGATGAAGCATTTCTAGATAAAGAACGGGACTAACTTTGTAACATCAACAACAGCTACTACTACTACTACTACAGTAATGATGTAAACTGGTCTAATGATCAATATTTATTTTTAAAAAATTGTATTTCGAAAACTAAACTTTCTTCTAAATCTATCTCGTCTCATCAGATTTTTTGTGTACATTAAGGATATATCAAACCTGACTACTTAACCTCCGATATTAAAGGTTCCACTGGGACTTCTAGAGCTATCATAACACAGTTTGTGACTTAAAAAGATGTTCCTACGTGCTTCAGCTACAATTTGAGATCCATAAGTCAGTCTGAGCTGTTTCCATGTTACATATCAGTTCAGAAATAGACTATGAAGCCAAATCAACTCTCAGTTATACCATTTTACAACAATGCCTTCAAATGCTTTTGGTAAATACACACATCAGAACGCAATTTTTAGCATTAGCTAGGATCCGTTTCTGGCACATTCTTACCGCAAAATATTTTTCTTGAAAAATCAGAGCCCATACCCTGATTTAGTGGCCTAAATTTAGACAATCAAGATTTAAAATCTTTAATTTAAAATTTCCTAATTTTATAGAGTCCTGCTTACATCTTCTGGTTAAAGAAATTTTCTTAAAGTGTGATAAGAATTATAAACTATTTTCATTATAAAGGTGCTTATCAAAATTTATTTAATACTAAATTTATTTGGTAGAGTTTGTTGTTGTTGTTGTTGTTTTACCTTCACAAGCTCATTTGAAAGACCTGCCCTATTGTGTTGTATTTTGTTTTTTTTTCTCTAATTTTAAAAAATGCAGTCCTACAGTACTTGCTCAGACTCACTGAAATTGAAAACTGAGTGAGTACTGCAGGATTGTCCCCCTATTAAAAAAGCCCAAGACACATGGTGCTGAGATTAACAAAACAAAGTAAAGCAGCTATGACTTGGCACTAAGTTTGACAAGCTGCAGAAAAGCAAATGTTTAAATAACTGAAGTGGTACTGATTTTCTATTCACAACCTTTTATCTTCTAAACAGTATCATATTCTTTTCCAGCACATTTAGATTGCAAGTCAAGCTGTGTTTTATTTTTTATTATAATAAACCCAGTCAGTTTACTGTAACAAAGACATACTAGTGGTGATCAGTGTGAAAGCCAGTACGAAATCAGGCTAGGAAAAAAGAAAAAGTCAAATGGTAAAATAAAGGACCAGCCGTCTGGAAAGTTCCTGGATCATGTAAAAAGAAGATAAAAGGCAGTGTTCTTATGAGACTAATGCAGAATACAAAAATATTTTAAGACAAAACTCTGTATTGTTGCCTATGACATTTGTAAACAACAGCAGCAAATACTTTCAAATAATAATGCTTTTATTAAATATTTTCCAAGTCCTCTTAAAATAAAATAGTAGCCTTTAAAAAAAAATATTTCTAGTAGCATTATTTACGTCTGTTCCTCTCAGAACACAAAAAGAAGAGAATAAAACCGCAAACTTCCTTAATTAAAAAATAAGTTTATTCCATCTATGGGATATTAGAAGGGTTTTGAATATTGTATTAGATTTGCAATAAATTATGATTTACAAAAAACAATGTATACATAAGTATCTTACCTAACAGTCTTTAATTTTCAACTTCTGCCTTCTTTTCTTCTTGAATTTCAATCAACTAAAATATAATCATTTGAGAATCTATGTTGGATTTCATACTACAGACAGACATAATTCTCTAAAAATCCTTTCTAAGTGCAGTCTCCCTGACCAAGAGACTACATGTGGGCATACACACCTTTTGTATTATAACGGATAACAGACATTTTCACTTATAGTTAACATACATTTTCACTCATAGTTAGATACCTTTATGTTTAATAATGTCATGAGTCACACACATAACGTTCTTCTGCATAAGCAAAGTAGTGTGTGATGTCATGGGAGGTAAAAAGATGACAAAGATGTTAGCAACAGAGATTTAATTGACTTGAACTCTCAGAAAAGTGTGTATTTATGGAAACCCATTACAGTCAAACAGCAGTCTGGGAATCACTGGGGCAATTCCACTGCTCTCTTGTAAATCTGTAGAAAGATGAGCAGACGCCTGTGTCTGCAGCGCATTCTAACTTACCCTCATGAGACAAACGTTGTCAGGCAAACTACATGTCCAGTCTTACTGAGGACAAAAGACTGTGCCTAAAGAGCAATTTAAGCAGAATTCTTCAAGAATTCTTCAGAAGGTCCAGAATCGACCTCCCTTAAGCAGTTAACACTGCATGGCAAAGCCTCCTCGGCCCTACTGGCTCTGAGCTGTCTGGGGCTTCTCTCAGAGCTGCTGTCACTTGCAACTTGCAAGTTAAACATCTATATTTCTCAGTGTCGCCAGGAGAACAGAGTTTGCTACTTATTGTATTTGCATTTAGAACATATTTTAAACCAGACAATGTTGAGTACAACACTGACACTCATTTTCTTTCATAAAACTGGAGAAATGCTCCCCTTCATCTTAATAACCTAGAAGCTAGAATGCTCAGCCACAAATCAGGGCAGCCGACATTGTATGCTGCTGGGAGTTTTATGGGGCTTCATTACAATATCCCAAGTAATGGAAAAGTAGCCTAACTACCCCTCTATGATGAGAATAAGCCACCAGTTCTGTTCAAGCTGTGCCATTGCTCACAAAGAAGATGAAATTCATGAGACTAGATACAGAATACTCATGCATGAGCTTGACGACATACCAAAGCTGTGACTGCATGAGAAAGGGACAACATCATACTTTGACTTGATAGATCATTTATGTGCTTTACATTAGACTATGAATTACAAGAAAACAATAAACAAAACACCACCATCCCCCTTCTTCCACATAAAACCCAAGCAAAAATGCTTAGCAAAAATCCAAAGAAAGAAAGAACAAATCTATAGAAAAGTCCCTTCCTCTATGGTGAGTATCCTAACATGTAGTCTAGAGATTATGGCCCTTCTGTGCTTGCTCTCTCTGTATCCAGCTTTTAAGAGAATACTTTCCCACTAGAACCCAGTGTAAACTAGCAGTTAAGTCACTGGTATATGGAGCTATGGGTTCCAATGTCCTCAAGTTCATCAATGTTCAGAAGTGCTCCAGTCCTTATGAAAAACTTAGTCCTCACCACCTCTTAACAATGTTTTGAGAGAAATTAGAGAGGCGGTTGCCAATGGCTAGTGCACAGCTTGGCTGCCTGGGCAAAGGATGGTGATCCAGACTCCAAGTCTCATTTGCAAGAAATCAATCAGGAACTTCTAGTTAGTTCAGGTAAGAGATAGTGATTCCAATGTGTTTCATCATCACTTAACACTAACTGTGTCTGCTTTGAATTCCATCTGTAAGTGTTAACATTTCTTTGTATAGTCTATATTGGATCTGCTGTATCAACTTTGTAAATCCTGTTTCTGGAGTGAAATGTCCAACTGCTGGCCACTGCAGCAGTGTGTCATGCCCAGCTCCTCCTTTCAAAGATCAAAGCTTTCCAACCAAAGAAGAATTTATGCACTTTCTGGCTATTGAGAGAAAATCTTTCAATGGGATATGCAAAGGAGGAGGGGGAAAAGTCAGAAACTTCAATCAGTGTAGTTAATCTTTCAGAACTGTAGTTTTTTCTTTTGGGAAACACAATCAGATTCATTATCAGAATTAGGATGAGAAGAGAAGGACTGCTTCAAAGGTTTCTCACAGCACTTCAGTCCTACAATTGAGCTGACTGGACAGCCTATGCAGTGACTATGAGGGGGCTACCTGCCTGGGTAGCTGCACTCAAGGCAGTTTGGGAGGAAGGTGTGTGCATTAGTGCATTAGACAGACCAATAAATATTCCACTTCTGATTTTAGATTTCATGTACAGAATCCTAATGAACTTACCCTTTCAATGCTCCTGTAAAGATAAGTAGGTATCACTATTTTCAGAGTGGGGAACTTGGTCATAGAATAGAGATTCAACTAATGCCAAAAAGAAAGGCAATGAAAAGGATGATTTTAGAAATCCAGTGCCTCAGTCCCCACTTTTTTAAAATATGAATTTGCATGAGAATTTAGTAATCATGGAATTAGCATATAGAAGGATCACTATTTCCCTTATATTTCACCACAGAGAAGTGAGTTATCTACAAAACATTTTGGAAGCGTTTCACAGAAGGAATGTTTACTATAGGAAGAAGTTTTGTGTCTATTTCCTAATTTTCAGAATGAGAACTCTACACTGTAGAAATAAGTCCTTTGAGAACTATCACAAGATAGGAAGGCCACTGGAAAGATGTCTAGTTGTTACACTGAGAAAACATCACAGCTGTCAACCTTTTATTAAGATCACTTATTAATTAATAAACATTGGTGTTGGAAAGGTTTTTTTAAAAAGCTGACTTTAACACCTTGTTCAGCTATTGTTTTGCTCAGATAGCATATAAATAACAGTTCACAAATTCTAAAAGCTCTATCCAGAAATATTTTAAAAGTCACAGGTTACAAAAAAGAGCCTATTTTTTTAAGTTACTGACTATTCACCTACACAAATCTTCTTTCCCTGCCTTGAAAAGGTTACTGAAGATGTTTCTTTTTTTTGTTTTAAATTAAAGTATCCAATCATTTTACGGTCGTTTACTGAGTTTCAGAATTTTCACAATGTTTTCACAACATTATGAAATACGATAGGATGAAGAAACCAAAATCACAATACTCAGTAGAGGAATACCAATTCATTATTACTCTACAGTGAGTTACACTACTATAAACCAAAACATAGTGTAATTCAAGTCAAAGTCAGTTTTCTAACATTTTTTGAACCATACACTGCCAGCAGTCCAAGCTCACTACTGTTCTGCCAAGAGCTTACAGAAGTGAATATTACAGTACCTTTTCAGCAGTTCGCTCGTCTGTTTCCAGTTTTGATCGCCTTCCTTGAACTTGGTTATCTGAAAACAAGAGAAGAAAGAGAAAGCCCATGAAATTACATGCTCCTATGAATGTATTCAAAATGTTTGCTTCAGGTCAGTCCTGGCAGAACAGTGACCTTCATCACCGCCCTTGACATTCACAGCCTTGTCCTGCTGTTCAGCTGCCTGGTCAGAGGGAGACGGAGGAGTAAGTTCAAGAGCCAAGTGTGACTGAGCACCCACAGCTTTTCATCAATACCAGTTCTGGACAGCCTCGCTGTTAGTCACAGCCAATGCAAAGTGTTTTAGCAGGTGGCTTTTTAGGGCTCATACAAAACTATCAAAATATAAGAAGCACCATTGAATCAGATGATAAACAAGAATCAAGAATATTGTCTGTTTCAAATTCATCTTGCCACTATTAAAGGTGCTACTGGGTCTAATCTACACAGATATAACAAAGCTAAACAGCTGAATTCTGCTATATCGCCAGTTTCTAGTCCTCCATTACATATTTCACTCTGGCAATATGAGAGAAGTAATCTGCAGGTAAAGACTGTACACTGCACTTGCAGGAAAAAAACCCTCCTTTTAAGAACTGTAATAAAGTGCAGGGATCAAAAGCAGTGACAGCTTATTTGAGAGAAACTAATTCTGTTGGAAACTTCCTCAGAAACACAAAACTAATTATATGTAGAAATGCACATTCACATACTTTGTAGAAGCTCAAAAACTATTCTAAAGAGAAAGTTTTAATACAGTTCCCTTAAGATAAAACAGTAGACCATCATTTAAAAATATAACTATCTATATACACACTTCTTAATTTCAGTAACTTTACAGCATGTATCTGCCACAAAATGTCAACTCTAGCCACATTGCTAGGCAATATTAGAAGTCTCAAAAGCCACAACAAATATTCCTTTGTCATAAATTAAAAATATGTAAATATATGCATTAAAATTAGAATAAATATGTATGAATTTCTCTGCAAATACATACAAAATTAGCATTCAATACCAGAAAAAGACAACAGTCCAGAAATAAATCACCATCCTTCTGAAGCATGTCAACAATAAATTGCAACTTTAGCAACATTTCTTACACGCTGCATTTAAACTAATCATTTCAAACTAACACCAGTTAAAAGTTTTACCTAATGAATATTTTTCTTTCTCAGAGCACTTCCAAGCATTTTCGAGACAAGAAATCTTATTGTGCAGTTTAAAAAACTCTTCTTTGAAATTGTCATTTTCTTTTTCAAGCATTATTTTTTTCATGGTCATCATCTTCAAATACAACCTGAAAGATTGTGATGCCTTGAATTTATAAGTAAGGAATAAGGGATTTAAATATGCTGTGCTGGTGTAATATTATACAACACAGTATCATATAATTTCTGAATTCTATTACAGAGTCATAATATGAATAGAAAAAAGTCAAGCCTCTAAATAGGTCCCCGCTAGAAGAAAGGCTGCAGTACATTATATACAAAGACCATAACACATGCGGACATTTTATTGACAGGAATAATGCATATCATACTGTTTGTGTGCCCTCATCATTCAGGTCAATTTATTATGGAGGCTGTGTCCAGGAAGGCAGCTGGGGCCTCTCCACCCACACTTCCCCCCGTGTTTCTGAAGCGCTGTCCGTAACTAGGCAGGCAGGAGAGACCCGTGGACAGGCAACACCAGGGGGTTGCAAAGTGCACGGCTAAGGAGGGGGGCTTGTTGCCTTTGTGCCATTGCTCAGTGACAGTGCTGCCAGTGTCATGAGGAGCACATCACATGTCAAAGCGGTGAAGTTTTCAGGCTGGGAGCCGCATGGAGTCCATCAGGCCTTCTGATATCAACACAGTTGGTTTTCTACTTGGTGCCGGAGCCACCCAGAGGCAATTCATATTCTGAACATTAACATGGCTTTGCATGCCTGTCACACATAGACCGTGCAGGGGTTTAATGCTATTGAAGACTACGGTTTAAATCTCTATGCAAACAGTGATTACCTTGTAAGAAGGTTCCAGGATAACATGCAACAAAAGACTTTAAAGTTATAGTTTTAGTAAAGCAAACTCATTTACATTTTTATTATGCGTGTCCTTTGTTTAAATCTTGCCACGTCCATTATGGAAAAGACTTCTTATGCAACTGAAGCTTATTGGGACAGCTACTCTTTTTCTCTTGTTGGTTTCAAAGCTATTGAAAACATTTGAATATATTGTCTTATGGCTGTCTAGATTTTACTGCCACATATTTCTTTTAAAATTATAGAAAAGCTTTCAGAGCTGGCACAGATCTTTATAGTAATACCAGAATATTAACTAACTCCTGAAACCATTTAAAATATTAACACAAAAGAGAGGACTCAGGCAGCAGTTGCTTTGCTTACTAAAGAAAATGTAGGATATTATTTGCTCGTAAAAGTAGAGATTGGTAAAAGTAGAGATTCTTTTCATAAATGGATAAAAAGTGGATTCTTTTTATAAATTGCTTCAAAATAAAAATGTTAAAGGACTTTGAAAATAAAACGCAAAGGTTTTCAAATTATATATGAAGTTAAACTATAATATATTTATATATTTACCAGAATAAATCACCAATTTATTAAATACAGTTTTGGACACAAAATTTTGCACACAAAGTTTTCACAGATTTTATAAGAAATCATTAAAAAACCCCACTAAGTGCTCTGGAAAGTAATTCATATTAGTTTGCGGTTCCCCAACCTTTACTGAAGAAACAGTAGCAGTTTACATAAAGACCAAGAATTAATAACAAGAATGTTACTTTTAATAATGTAAGTTTTTTATACATTCTAATGAAATTCCTCAACAGCATTTCATTTCAAACAATCCTTATGCAGTAACAGATTTAAAATTAACCCTCTGAGATAATAATTATTATTATGTGTGCTTTTCTTGAAAACTTCTCCCTAATCCCATAGACAGAGGAGCACACTCGACGGGAAACGGTAGCGTTAAGAAACAGCACATGCATTATTTAAGTAATGAGCTAACACTCTGCTCTGGCAGTGGTCAATCCTAAACCACTGCAAAACAAACCTGGAATTTCAAAAGATCTTTTAAGTAACCGTTACAGCTGTTAACAGGGGCAAAAATTTGTTACTTTGCTCTGGCTGTATTTGAGCATCAACAGCTGATGCTCAAAGAAGGACCTTTACATAAAATAAAGATATTTTAAATTAATCCTGTGACTAAACGGTATCTCAGATGTAAGTGTAATCACAGTCTTTTACCGTTTTAAGGAGAGGATATAAAACCCACACAAGATTTTCTTCACAATCGCGTACTTCGCACGACTCCGATAACTTTTAGCTCTAGCTCCACCAGCTGCTGAGCCCGAGAACTGCAAGTAATTAACTATTCAGGCTCCTGCTGCAATGAGGACACTCATTAGCAAAATGAACAAAGGGACAATTTTCTGTAGCTACAGTCATCTGTTACACTTTGAGTGGCAGGTTTTTGTAGCAATGTTCTCTCTACCATCTGCCCACAGCGTTAGCGTTTGGCTTGCTTAAACTGGGGAACTTTTAAGTCGTAAGAAAGAAGGATGAGGGGTTGGAAGGTGATTATAACAAGCCTTATACAGGAGACTTCACAATTTCTCACCTTTTCTGTTTTACTGCCTTCATTCTAACAATTTTATTACTTTAAGTAAAAAAAAAGCGCATATTTTAGCCTTAATAAATTCTATGATGTATTTGCTAAGGTTGTATGTATTGTAGACTCTTATGATTACTTTTCCAATAATACTAGGCAAGATGTACATGCATAATCTTGGAATATAACAAACTATAACTAGGTTCATCCACCTATACCCACAGTATTCTAGCCAAATAGGTAAAGGTGAGAGAATATAGCTATTTATTATGCAGCCGAGAAGTACGCATTTCAGTTTGGTATTTAATATACACTCAAAATAAACAATTTGCCTTTTGAATAACAGCTATGATTTTTGCACTTTTACTACAAAGAAATATGGTGCAAATTACTGATGATCTCCCATGACACCAAAGAAGAAAATATTTAATCATATTCTAGTTAAAATTGTAAACTGAATTTGTTACTGTTGTTGATCTGTTGGGAATTTGCCTTGAAAACAAATCAATTCTCAAAAAATATTTCCTCCATATTATTACATACCTTTCCCTGTCTAAGCTCTCCTTTAGGTATTTAAAGTCCACATTATGTGCACCACGAGAGGGTGCAATTGTACAAGCTGTCATGAAAAACATTTACAAATAGGCGTTTGAGTTGCAAGGGAAATGATAATTTCGATATTTATTGCTATTATCCATAATATCTTATATTTGTATGTCTATAATTTTTAATTATTTTGCTGTTTATAGCTATACATTTCAAAGAAATGCAGCTTAAGGCTGAACATGAGAACCTCCAGTGTGGCCACTGGTTGAATACAAGCCCTTACTTTTCAGTCAGTCACCTTGTTTTTACACCCATATCTTTAGTTCAGCTAATGCCTATATTCTGTAAGGGCTTCCAGTCTTGAAGATTTCAGGAGCTTAAGATGCCATCATCCTTCTGACAATATGCTCTAACTGGCAATCATTCTCATAGTGGTTTCATCTCATAGCCACTGTATTTGATTTTTGTCATCTATGGAGATCTTTTAAATGTAATAAAATGTAGACACCAGCCAGGAAGGGATTAACAAGTCGCTACTGGCCCAAATAGCTCCATTTGCCTTTTCAAGGTGTGTCAGAGCTGAAAAGAAGATTAAAGACAGCATAAATTTGGAGGGAAAATAGGCATTTCCTTGCAAATTCTTTGACAGAAGAAAACAGCAAATGCTGCCATTTATAGTTCTTTCCTCAGTACATTGTCCATTCTATACCCTTCAAAAATGTCTCATTAGATGAACTGCCATATTTTTTCCCCTTTTTCCCACATTTGTAATACGTTGCTTTAATTTCTATCATTTGCTAATGTCATCTTGCCATGGAAATAAAACAGGACTTCAGTAAAAGCAGACCTCTTCCTTGATTATGATACTATGGCTTTTTGGTCACATAATACTTATTTTCTTAGAGATTTCAGCTTTTTTGTTAATGTTATTGCATTCAGATTTTAAGCCTCAGTCAATTTCTCTCACCAGTGTAAAGCAAGCTTTTGAAATATTTCATGTATGTGCATACAAAAAAACACTTGCATACCCAAATGTTTTCATATACGTATGACGTAAGTTATTAACTTATCATCCACCTTGGCCTTACCTTGAGTACTGTGTGTATGTCTAGAGGAGCGGCTGAGGACTTTGAGCTTGTCTGGCTTGGAGAAAAGGAGGCTGAGGGGTGACCTCCTCGCTGCTCTCTACAGCTTCCTGAGGAGGAGAAGTAGAGAGGGAGGTGCTGGTCTCTACTCCCTGGTTTCCAGTGATAAGACATGTGGGAACGGTTCAAAGCTGCACCAGGGGAGGTTTAGACTGGACATCAGGAAATTTTTCTTTACCAAGAGTTGTCAAACACTGGAACAGGCTTCCTAGAGGGGTGGTTGATGCCCGAAGCCTGACAGTGTTTAAGAGGCATTTAAGCAATGCCATTAGTAATATGCTTTAATTTTTGGTCAGCCCAGCAGAGTTCAGGTGGTTGGACTAGATGATCATTGCAGGTCCCTTCCAACCATAAACTATTCTACTCTATTCTACTCCTATTCTATTCTATTCTATTCTATTCTATTCTATTCTATTCTATTCTATTCTATTCTATTCTATTCTTTCCTTAGAAAACTACTATCAGCAATAAATTAGGAGGTCGAAAGCAGCATTTGGTTATGTCAGTTTCAAAAGTTTTGATAGAAAATTCTCATTTCCTGAATATATTTCAGGAAGAAAAAACCTCTAACCTACCACCTGTGTCTGAATAAGTGGGACGGTTCTCAGCCATTATAACTAGCTATGTCTGCATTTGGGCGAGGAAAAAACCTCACAACTGAAAAAATGCTTCTCATGTCGATTAATGGCTGTACCAAAGTAGCTATCATACTTCATGAACTTCTACTGCAGGAGTTAAGAAAAATCAAACATGAGGGATTTTGTATGTGATTTTTATACTTTAAATGAAGATATATTTTCATTGCATACTTGAAATACTGATTTAAATTAATAACAATGCAATTCTGAAGAAGTAAAGTATTTATTTTAGATGTTATTTAGAGTAAGTATGAACAAAGAGAAACATGAGAAAATGTAATGTAAGCACTTCTGTAGGGAGCAGTATAACATAGGCAGACTTTTCTGTTACTGAGATGTTCATGCATGGAGTCAGAATAGAAAAGTTTTACAAACATTTTGATTTGATTTTTTAATTTTTTGTGAAGCAAAGAAAAAGGAAATTTGGAAAAAAATGTATATCCTATGCATTTTAAAGCCTTCAAATAATGTATTTAAAACATGTAAGAAATAAAATAAGGAGAAAATGCAGCATAAGTTTAGAATAACAAACTATTAAAATGTTAACTTTGCATTACAGGCATTTATTTTTGCACCTTCATTGCACAAGCAAATTGTTCAGTTTGCACTAAAGGATAAAAAAAGAGCACTTACAATGGATTATTTACTTCTTATGTAGTCAAAAAATAAAGTTAGACTTTCCAAGAAAAACCACATGTGCAGCCTCCCATTGTACAGCAATGTCTCTCCAGGGCAGTGTGATGCCAACAGCTGGCCACTATGAAACAGTGATATCAAAAGTGTGTTTGAGATCTTCCTTCAGGAGTACCTGGATACCTTGTTTAAGTTGTTTTCCAAGGTTAGGTCATTAAATGTTGGTCAGCTTCTTTGAAATATTAATATTACCAGAAATTACCATCTCTTGTGTAATACATGAACATTAGTAGCACTTGATGAAGAAGTGAAAGAAGTAGGGTGCAATTATTTCCTCAGCAACAGTGGAGTCAAACTCACTTCTCCTTTCTCAGAGAACCTTACCTACAAAGCTTTACACATGCTTGTGATGGGGTGAATCTCTACCTGGCTGCTGAAGCTGTCACTTGCTCAGTGTTTTCAGCATTCTGATTTCCTCTCACATGTTTTTAAAATCCATCGGTCTCACAGTTTCTCATTTCTCATTTTGCTTTCCATTTCTCTATCCTGTTCTTTGAAACATCCACATGATTAATGCTGGTTTGAACTCATTCACAAGTGCACCTGTTCTAGGAGGCCATTCAGTCTGTAAAAATACATTCTTTTCCCCTTCCAGGATTCTTTAGGATTTTCTATATACTATATTACACAGTCGATGCTGCTAATATACTGTACACAGTTCCCACTATGTATCTCCACTTGACTGTGCTATGTATAAACAACAGCAGAATAATTACAGCTAAATATTTTTACCCACTACCTTTCACAATTATCCACGTAAATAAAGTGTTAGTAAAGTGTTGGGGGTTTTTTTGTGTGTGCTTTTTTCATTTTATTTTTTTTTCATTTTCTTTTTTTTTTTAAATAAAGACCTTTTTCTTTGTCAAGAAGTACAAACTTTCATACTCCATTTGCATGTGGACGAAGAAGGATGACATTCAAGTTCCATACTTTCTCATTTAGATTATTTTTACTGCTCCAGTTACATCCTGAAACGTTTCAATAAGTTTGTGGCATAGTCTCTAGAGGGCAGCAGAAAGCCACCTGGAGTGCCCATGATTGGTAGAATTCTCTATTCGGTCACTTAAAGAGTTCAATTACCAAATTTATCAAGACATTTTCACTTTTTATTAAACCAAATAGCATCTTATGTGATTACTATATTTCTCCTTCCTAACAGACCAAATCACAGTCTGTCAATTAAAGCAAATTCTCTTCATCTGCTGTGAATTAAAGCATGTTCATCCCTTCATTTTATGTGACTTCTTTCTGCTAACCTTAGTAACATAGAAAAGTAAGTATTGACTGCATACTTGGGTCTAATCCTTTGCTGCTTGAGTATTCTGTGGTCAATTGTTTTTCACTAGTAAAGAAATGCAAACCTGTGCAATTTTTGCTTTCTTCCACTGTTATCTACTAACATACCTCATTCACATTGTAGTAACTATCACAGAATCATAGAATCAAAGAATGGTTCAGGTTGGAAGGGACCTTAAAGCTCATCCAGTCCAACCCCTGCCATGAGCAGGGACACCTCCCACCAGCCCAGGTTGCCCAAAGCCCTGCCCAGCCTGGCCTTGAACACTTCCAGGGAGGGGGCATCCACAACTTCCCTGGGCAACCTGTGCCAGTGTCTCACCACCCTCACAGTAAGGAATTTCTTCCTAATATCTAGTCTAAATCTACACTCTTGCAGTTTAAAACCATTTCCCCTCATTCTATCGCTACCTGCACTTGTAAAAAGTCCCTCCCCAGCTTTCCTGTAGGATCCCTTCAGGAACTGGAAGGCCGCAGTAAGGTCCCCCTGGAGCCTTCTCTTCTCCAGGCTGAACAGCCCCAACTCTCTCAGCCAGTCCTTGTAGGAGAGGTGCTCCAGCCCTCTGATCATCTTCGTGGCCCTCCTCTGGACCTGCTCCTACAGCTACATGTCCTTCTTATGTTGGAGGCCCCAGAGCTGGACACAGTACTTCAGGTGAGGTTTCACCAGAGCAGAGGGACAGAATCACCTCCCTTGCCCTGCTGGCCACACTGCTTTTGATGCAGCCCAGGATGTGGTTGGCTTTCTGGGCTGCAAGTGCACTTTGCTGGCTCATGTTGAGCTTTAAATTGACTGACACTCCCAAGTCCTTCTCCTTGGGGCTGCTCTCGAGCCATTCTCCGCCCAGTCTGTATTTCTGCTTAACTATGATGTTACTCAGTAAAGCTGTACTCAAGTATGCTAAACTGCATACTTCAATACTAAGGGGAAAAACAGTGCTTGTAAAAAATTACATTTCTGTGTTCATTATTTTGATTCTACTCAATATAGTTCAAATGCTTAGTCTTCATGAAAAATTAAAACATGTACTTCTCTAGATTTTGAAGAGCAAAGCTATTCTCTGTAATTGGTTTATGACATATTAATAGCTAGACCAGCAATCTACTGCCACATTAAATGGTTAAATCCCATCTCAACATATGCTCTGAGAACAGCCAGTGGATCACATAACTGTTGATGGTAGCTTTGTCAAATTTGGACTTCTTTCTGCAGTTCCATTTGCAACAAATCACTGAGAATTTTGATGTGCAGTAAATGGACACAAGCAACTACAAAAAATCAAACAAAAATAACTTTTACATATTATTCTTTTTCACTTAAGTAAATGCTATCCAAGCTCTTGCATTCGAAAAAAAAATACTAAGCTCATGTTCCTGTCTAAAACTTTTTTCCCTGGATCGACTTTTTAAAATTTGAGAAGCTTGCAACCGAGGCTTAATGTATATTTCTCCCTCGTAGTAAGTGATCACTAGTTGTAACATGATTGCCTAGGAGCATTAATGCTGGCATGGGCTGTGATTTACTACCTAAAGATCACTGGCTATATATTTTCAAAGAAGTACATAGGAAAAGAACCATAAACCATAAATAATTTATATGCATGTAAATGTGCTACATTTCTTACCTATTCATATATTATTACAAAGTATTTTACTAGAAATAACCACACTACAATTTAAGATGTTATCCTTGGTACAGTTATTAGTATATTCTGTTAACTGCAAATTTGCAAAAGACATCTTACACAGTCACTTTTAAATCTGTATTTATTTCCTTTATATCCTTACTTTCAATACTTCTGTGGATTAGTTTTCAATAAGTAAAATATTGTATCAATCTGTACAAAGAAGGTATATGAATGAGAACTAGCATCTAGTGAAGATTAACATCCAAGTGAACAAGATTTTTTCCTCTTATCCCTATTATGAAAAACTCAACGTCTGACAATTATTTATGTATTCACAGAGATTTGAAGCCTGCTCTTAAATTTTTCTTCATGTTGTGCTTGAATGGTGTTTTTTTTGATGAACAAATCTTGCTGGAGGGAGTGAACTAAAAATAAAAATATTAGTACTATTTATTTTTATAAACAAAGTAAGCTAGTCAAAAGAAAAGTATGACTATTTCATTACTCTGTCCAAGATGCTACTGTCTAGATTCATTCACCTAAACACATTTCTATGCCCTATGGCATTCTCTTTAGTCTACAACAGACACTTAGGCATGGGTCTCTACATCTGTCAGAGCTCACAGCTTCACAACCATGCTTTGGACATCTCAGGCTGTCAGCAGGAGCTTCCATCTGCAGAGTAAAATATCTAAATTTAGGTGTCTACATAAGAACTGGGTAAATCTCTGTTGTAAGCAATGAAGTCAGCTGAACTTGACTCAGTTTCTCATGCACACACAGTTTAGTGCCAGAAAAAATGAGATATGAAAGACATCTTATGCATCCTGCTTGCCACCATCTCAGATGAGTGAAATAGTCTTAACTCTTTCTGTGATGTGAGGTAGAATGAGATACTGCCTCTAAAAATAGTGCCAAAAAAGTACAAAGTACAAGTAGATTCTTCCAAAAAAGAAAAGAGTTCACAAGACAGTCTTATCCTCGTCAGTCCCTGGAACAGCAGCAAAATCCAGGGAACATTGTTCAATAGGTAACGCAGGTATTGAGGCGAAAGCTCAGTGTATGATCGCTCCAGGCACATTACCAAGAGCAAAAATTAGGATGTGTCCGGTTTCACAGTCCAAAGCACCGTGGAACAGAGCTCCGTTAACAACGCCTCCTGTCCCCCGACCGGGAGCCGCCCTCGGCTGCTGCAGATGTAAAAGCAGGCGGGATCCCCGCAGAAAGCAGTCACGGCCACAGAGCCAGGGCTCAGGTAGCAGCCTGCCGCCGCCGAGGGCTGCATGCGTTGCAGCGGAGCGCCAGGCCAGGCCCTGGACACC
>NW_010192332.1:0-1668 GCF_000695765.1 Mesitornis unicolor
CGGTGGGTTGGAAGGTGGGCGCGAGCGGCACCGGCCTCCCCACCAGCTCAGTGCCTGGCAGCACCTCCTTCAGCTCCCCAAAACCTGGGGGAACCAGCACCCTGCTGAGACCACAGGGGCCATAGCAGGGTCCAAATCCTCACCATCTCTGTTCCCCCCGCCTTACCCTGGCAGCCGCGGCGCTGCAGCCAGGTCCGTGCCAGCTGCAAGGCCAGGGCAGCGTTGGAGCGCTGGTGGGTGCCCGCCAGCCCCAGCTCCAGTGCCCGGTATCCCTCCTCAAAGGCGTCCAGCTCTGGGCAGAGGTAGAGGGGACACTGCAAGGAGAGAAGGCTCAGCCCCCCGCCATGGGGTACCCCCTATCCACCCCTCTGCCACCCAACTCACCTCCAACTCCTGGGCTCGGTCCCTCAGCACCTCCAGTGGCCGCTCTGGCTGCACCACGGTGAATGCTGGCACACCAGGCTGCGAAGGAAAGGGGTGCTGAGGGCCATGCGGGAGCACACCCCAAAACCACAAGATGGGGGAGGACTGGGTCTCCCTACCTTAAAAATGCCCCCTTTCTGCCAGGCGATCTTCTCCATGGTGTCTCCCAGGATGCTGGTGTGGTCGATGCCCAGGGAGGAGACCCCACACACCACTGGCGCCCTGGGGATGCAGCGTGACAGTGTCCCCACTGTCCTCCTGCCATGGGGACACCAGTCCCTGGCAGCCCTGGAGGAAAGGTTCATCCCCACAGCTCCTACCTGATGATGTTCGTGCAGTCATAGGCACCGCCAATGCCAACCTCCACCACCGCCAGGTCCACCTGGGGACACAGGGACACCAGAGGTGTCATAGGGTCACCAGTAGCATCTCTCCCCGTGGATCTGGGAACGTGAGTAGGGCCAGGTCCCTGCCAACATCCCTCCAAACCTATGCATGAACCTGCTCATGGGGAGACCATCCACCTGGCACCACCCACATAACCGTACATATGGCCGTGACAGCCCCACGAAGGCCAGCTCTGCCCTGAGCTGGGGCTGGACCCCATGTCCCTGTCCCTGCCCAAGGTCCCTGCCAAACTGATGTCCCCATCACAATCTGGAGGCCACCACCACGACCACCTACCTTCTCCTGCAGGAAGACGTGGAAGGCCATGATGGTGAGGAAGCGGAAATACGCCGGCATGCTGGAGTGTGCTGGGTCCTGCTGGGCAGAGCGGGCGTAAGGGGACAGTGTGGGACATCCCCAGCTGGCGCTGGGGCACGTGGCCCTAGGGGGATGGTCCTGAAGGAAGGAGCCCCCCCCACAAGCCCCACCACCCCCACCTTGGTCTCCTCCAGGCGGTTGTAGACGAGCCAGAAGTATTTGCTGAAGAGCTCCTTGCTGATGGGCTGCCCGTTGATGCGGATCCGCTCGCGCACCTGCACCAGGTGAGGGGAGCTGGGAGTGCAGAGTGGGGAGGGGAAATGGTCAGGCATGGCACCACTGGCCCCCCCAGATCTTCCCAGCCCTGTGCCCACCTGTAAAAGCCTGTCTTCAGCCCATAGCTGCGGAGGATGCACTCCGTGAAGGCACACGCCGAGCCCTGGGAAGATGGCAGCATTAAGCCCTCCCGTGTTGGGGCGAGGGAGAACAAAGCCAGAGATGCCAGTGGCTCCCCCTTGTCCCCCTGGCCTCCCCAAGCCC
>NW_010192332.1:1754-2409 GCF_000695765.1 Mesitornis unicolor
ACCCCCCCGTGCGCCCCCGGGGGCAGCCAGTGCCGGCCACAGTGGCACTGCTGCTGGGACAGGAAAGGTGGCAAGGGGACAGGGATTTCCCGCTTACCTTCAGCCCGCTCCTCTCCAAAAAGCCCCGCATGGCTTCCAGCTGGGCCTGAGGATCACCGCGCTCCCGCTTCACCTGCTCCAGGTAGCTGGCGTTGGTCTGCAGGGTGTTAAGGGTCTGGATAGCGTCCTGGGAAGACCCCCAGGGGGTGGTCAGGATGGCTTTGCCCACTACCATGGCCCCAGGGGCAAGCACACTTGCTGCACTGTGACCCACCCCATCAGGCTTGGTCTCCTCGGCACTGCCCATAGCCACCCATGCTGGCAGCATCTCCTCTGCCATAGCCCCGCGTGCAGCACCAGAGCCTGTGGCAGGGACGCTGTGGGCACAGGCTACTTATGGGCGGGGAGAGCCAGCCCCTTCCCGGGTGCCCCTTGGCCCCGCAGGTGGGGCACAGGGCAGTCCAGCACCCACACCTCTGTGAGCAGGACAAGGCCGCTCACGGGTGCGAGCGGTCGGTGCTCAGCACGAGCATGCCCGCCTTATCAGTGTTTAATTAGAGCCGCAAACGAAGCAACAGAGCTGCACCTGCATGGTACACGTGGGACAACATGGCTG
>NW_010192333.1:0-200 GCF_000695765.1 Mesitornis unicolor
CAAAAGGCAAAAGGTTCACCTACAAGTTCAACTTCAACAAACTGGTGATGCCCAACTACCCCTTCATCAACATCCGCCCTAACGGTGAGTGCGGCTCTGGGGCCGTGGCTGTGACTGCGCCCGCTCCCGGACTTCGAAACGGAGCTGGGACTGACCCCTGGGGGTGATGGGTGCTGATTTGGGGTGCGTGGGGGCTGATT
>NW_010192333.1:433-1860 GCF_000695765.1 Mesitornis unicolor
GTTTGGGTGCTGATGGGGGGCGTCGGGGTGCTGATAACCCCTTTTTGAGCCGCTCATACTCTCGGGGTTGCCACAGCCACATCTTCAGGGCAAACCTGGAGTCATTTTGGTGTCCCCGGTGCCTTTACTGGAGCCGGGCGTCCTTGGGCTCAGCGCCTTTGAGGTCTCTCGCAGGGACCTCGCCTCGCTCACGCGCTCAGAGCTCAACTTTATGGGGCCGTGTAAACATCACCCTGGTCACAAGGAGCTCAGGGGCGGTCGGCGAGGGGGTTGAACAACTCTTTGCTCTCCTCCCTGCTCCTGAGGCCCCTCGCTGGCCCCAGCCTTGCTCCTTTTCTATCCGAAGCGACGTTTCTGATCCGGTTTACACCTGGAGCCCAGAGCCCAGCAGGAGTTTCTCCGTTCTCCCCACAGCTGCCATTTGGGATCCCTAAAAAGGGCTTGGGAACGGAGCTTAAGCATTCCCTGCTCGTCCTAAAAACACCTCTGAGTCTCACCAGGAGCAGCACCAGGAGTTCCCTGAGGGTTTAGCCCAAAATCAGCAGCGTGGGTTCCCTGCACAGGGTTTTTTTTTGTTCACAAACCCCATTTTTGGTGGAGTTAACCCCCCCACATCGCCAGATCCCTACAACCTAGAGCTGCAGAGCCCCCGCGCAAGCAGAGAAATCAGCGGTGACCGAATCCACCAGAAATTAAACCCCAAAAAATCCTTCTGGAAGTCAGCAGAGTCTCCAAACTCCGCGGCCGAGCTGGGGCGAAGGCTCAGACTCCTGCTCCTCCTTTTTGGACTCTCCCCTCGCCCCAGGGGACGCTGTCGAGATTCGTCTGGCACTGAGAGCGCAGGGCAAGCGGGGATTTCAACCCGAAACCCCGGCGGCTGAGAAAAACAGGTTCTGCGTGGGCAGCTCCCGCCGGCCTCTTTGCCCCCCTCTGGGCGCTGCTGCGGATTTGATTTGAAGACGACGTCTTGCAAGCACCCAACAACCCAAAAACAGGGCTTGGAGAAGAGAAATGCTCGTGGAGACGGTGTTCTCCACCTTCACATCAGCGAGGAGAGGGAGCAGAGTCCTCCAGGAGCCGGAGCGCGGGGGTGTCGGGGCTGTAATTACTCGCAGCAAACAAGTCCGGGCAGTCCCATGCTCGATGTTGCTCAGCCCTTTTCCCTCTTTGCAGCCGCTCCCTCCGATCTGTGGGGCAGAAAACAAAAGGCAGGAGTTTGGAGAGCTGGAATTTGCTTTCACGCCGACCTGTTTGCTTTGCGCCCGCCTGCCGGGGGGGTTGGGGTGTGTTGGAGCCGATTTGGGGCTCTGTGATGGGGCTTCTCCTCTGGCCTGCATTGTTTTGGAAGGGAAGGGAGGTGAGAAAGTGAGTTTGGTTCGTTATGGCAAGAAAAAGGCAGCATCACAGGATGTGAGGAGTTGGAAGGG
>NW_010192334.1:0-1866 GCF_000695765.1 Mesitornis unicolor
TCTCTATCCCTCTCTTAGAGAGAATCCCAGCGAGTGATGTGGCCGCAGCTTCAGTGTCCATGCTGCGAGGAGCGTCTGTTCCGCCTCTGCGCAAGCAGTATTTCCCTCAGCCGAGTTCCCCACTCCCCTCCTCTAGCTGCTTACCGCAGTGTTGGAGCTTTAGGCGAAGGGAGGAACCAGCCTCTGCTGCCAGTTGTGGGAGTGGGATCTGGACCTCCCGGAGTAACGATGGAATCTCAATATGAGTATGGTCGTTCTCCTTTATTAAACAAAGTTACAAAGCTTTTATAGTCTCGGTTTTAGTCACAAGAAAGTCATGAGCAAAGCACGCAGAGATTACACACAGCTAATTGGTTGCTGTCCATGCGTCCTGACGTATGGATGGTACGCCTACTTGCAGTTAGCGAGTCCGGCTCTTATCTTCCTTAAAGTTGCAGGTGACCCTTATTCGTACGCTGGGTTGATCACATCGACGAGATCATGGCCACGCTGGGAGAGCCAGCACTCCACATGAAACAAAACCAAAAAGATCAGAAATCCCTGTATGTGGACGAACGGTCTTTACAGACGGAGGAGGCCAAACCAAAAGGGGAGTAGTCGTTTGGAAAGAGAACACAGATTGGAAACACAAGTTTGTATATAAAGATGCATTGGTACAAAAAATACAATTACAAGCAGTTATCTTAGCTTTTCAGTTATGGCCTTCTGAACCCCTCAACATCGTCTCAGATTCGTTGTATGTGTTGGAGAGGCAATTAAAGGTACAGAGAGAGGGATGCTAAAGGTTAAGGTAAGAGGTACTCTTCCTGCTGCACAGCGTGTAAATTTCACAAACTGTGCCTCAGGGTGTGAAGACATGACTTGCCTTAAATGTTTTTTCATTTGTAAGAAAGCCCATAATCAGATCTATGCTTGGGCTCATATCAAGTTGCCCTTAGAATAGTTTCTGCTCTGTGGACGGATAGACTATACCTATGTTTCGACTAATATACCTGGGGGCGTGTGTTCTATAGGAAGACTAGCTCCCCTATTGGTAAGTAAAAAAGGACTTGGAACCAATAGAACCATGCTCCAGCTCTCGGAAAAACTGCGATTCTCAACTAGCTCTATATAGTGCAAGTGAAATGTCCGCATCATCTATATTAACACATGGAGTTAGAGTAGCCATGAATTATCACATGATAAAGAGGATTGCTTGTGCTTTAGTAGAAGATATAAATTATACTTTACAAGCCTTAACAGCTAATGGAACTGAAATGACACAACTTAAAGAAGCCACTTTAGAGAATGGGCTGCCATCTTTTACTGAGGCATCATCATGAGTGGGAAGAGTTTAAGGGAATTTGTTGTTTTAACCTCACTGATAATCCACAGTTGATAGATAGAAGGGTCCAGCAATAAAAAGACTTGGCCTATAAATATGTGCATCGGAATAACTAAGATGTAGTAGCTATCACGGAAACATGGTGGAATGAATCACACAGCTGGAGTGCTGCCATTGATGGGCATAAGCTTTTCAGAAGGGATAGGCAAGGAAGGAAAGGCGGTGGGGTGGCCATGTACATTAGGGAATGCTATGACTGCCTAGAGATTAGTGACAGTGACAACAGGGTTGAGTGCCTATGGGTGAGAATCAAGGGGAAGGCCAACAAGTCAGACATCATGGTGGAAGTTTGTTATAGACCACCTAACCAGGATGAAGAAAAAGAACAAAATATTCCATAGGCAGCTGGGAGAAGCCTCGCGATCGCTTCCCCTTGTACTTGTGGGGGACTCCAACTTCCCGGATATCTGCTGGAAATATAACACAGCAGAGAGGGAACAGTTCCTGGAGCGTGTAGAAGATCACTTCCTGACACAGCTGGT
>NW_010192335.1:0-1440 GCF_000695765.1 Mesitornis unicolor
CTTCCCTGCCAGCTTGTTTTCCGACACACAGGGATGGGCTGTTCCTACACCTTTAAGAGTTCCTTCTTGTAGAGTGTTCAGTCTTCCTGGACTCCTTTGCCTTTCAGAACTGCCTCCCAAGGAACTCTGCCAACCAAGTCCCTAAACAGGCCAAAGTCTGCCTGCCAGAAAGTTTTATAAAGTAACTTCCTTTTATAGATTTCCACTACATCTCTATTTTGCAGTAAGATTCCATAACGCACAACTATAAATTGCATTACACTAGTCACAGTAAAAACTTTTTATTTCAAGGGCTTTCAACAAAGCACACATCTTAAGAATGGCACAAAAACATTTTAAATGCATGTGGTGGTTTTGGCTGGGATAGAGTTAATTTTCTTCGTAGTAACTAGTATGGGGCTATGTCCTGAATTTGTGCCGAAAACAGTGCTGATAAAAGTGATGTCTTTGTTATTCTTAAGCACCATTTTCACAGAGTCAAGGCCCTTTCTACTTCTCATCCCATCCCACAAGATAGGGGTTTAGGGCTACACAAGAATTTGGGAGAGGACTCAGCTAGGACAGCTGACCCCAACTGACCAAAGGGATGTCCCACCTCATATGTCATGCCCAGCATTTAAAGCTGGGGGAAGGAGGAGGACAGGGGGCACGTTTGGAGTGATGGCATTTGTCTTCCTAAGAAACCGTTACGCATGATGGAGCCCTGCTTTCCTGGAGATGGCTGAACACCTGCCTGCCAACAGGAAGTAGTGAATTAATTAATTTTGTTTTTCTTGCATGCACAGCTTTTGCTGTACCTATTAAACTGTCTCTGTCTCAACCCACAAGCCTTCTCACTTTCACCCTTCCAATCCTCTCCCCCATCCCACCAGGGGCAAATGAGCAAGCAGCTGTGTGGTGCCTAGTTGCCAGTTGGGGTTAAACCACGACAATGCAAGACGGATTATTATTATCAACAGTAGATTACCCTACATCTTCTCTTCCCCTCAAAGGTCTTCCAAAGAAAGTCTGTTTGTATCTTCTCCTCCACCTCTGCTATAGTCTTTCCAATTCTGAAAGACTCCTAACCTCCCTAGCTCTACGACACGAGAACAGACCTACTTTGGAGGAAGAAAGGAAAGTAAGTTTCTAACAAGAAATGAAACAATTCTCATTCTTGGGAAGCAGCTCACAAATCCACTCACGGAAAAGCATACCCTCACAAACCCAGCTTAAATTTCCGAAAGCACCTTCTTTACTGAACAGCAAAAAGCAGGAAATCTGCAGCACTCTCGGTATCTATGAATTGCCTTTCTGAACCATATAAGAAACAAAAACCCCCAACTACTCTAACCAAGTCCAGAATTATGTTTGTGGCACAAAACACCAGAAGCAGCAATACAGTTTGATTCTGGAAGCTTTTTCTCCTCCAGAGACTGGAAAGACAATAAATACACCTCT
>NW_010192335.1:1471-4412 GCF_000695765.1 Mesitornis unicolor
CTTTGGAATCCAGAATCTCTGTAAAGAAATGGAGAAGAAAAAAATTCCCTCTCAAATAAATATTTTCTGAGAATATTAAAACCTATCAAATTATTCCATCCAGAAACTGGTTTAAAAGAACGATATCCTTTGACACGACACCCTAACAACTAGCCCAAAGACTGGCACTGTCAAGTGGACAACTTTATGAAGCATCTCAGTTTTAAACCTCACTTCAAGTCCTCCAGGATCATCAACCTATATTCAGTTCTACCTCAACTAGAGAGACATCCAGATCAATAATGCAGCCAGCAGAACTTGTATGCTGTAATGTTCAACAGCTAAGGTTTTTAAATTAAAAAAAAAAAAAAACCAAACCAAAACAAAACAAACCTGCCAAACTTTATAGCTCTTGGAAGCTGAAGCAGACAACAGAACTTTCTTGCATAACAACATGCAGCAATACTGCCCACAACCTCCAAAGGAAAAAGTGAAACTAAAACTACGTTAGTGGTTCCTCTTGCTCCCTCAAGTATTTCTCAACAAATAGAATTGTACTTCAGTGTAAATCAATTCACCATCTCTTTATGTAGGTTCACTTCCAAGAGAAGAAAGCTACTCCATCATGAACATTATCAAAACAAATATTGAACAAGTTCTTTTCGACCAAAGACAAGAACAATGAGAATCAACTAAGCCTTCAGATTTTCAACAGAACACTAGATTAAGCTGTTAAAAACATTATTTTACGCTGATAAATTGTTTCAGAGATGGCAGGTCAGCTTAAACAAATACAGAACTCCATAAAGATACTTCTACATAGTCACGGTAATATGAAGCTCTGCTCATCCCATGTGCATGCAGATGCAGAACTGTCACAGACATCTACTTATTCACTTATACACACTAAGCAAGTATTAAGGTTTTTAACTTTTTTAATAATACAGTTACACCAGCTCTAAATCTATTATTCCACTGTTAACCTGAACTAAACAAGAAAATTCACTGCATAGGAAATTTCACCGATAACTCAGAAATAACCAAAATTGGAACAGCTTTAAACATCCAGCACCTGTTGGATGTAACTTTGTATAAAGCTTACTTTAAAGTACTGAAAGACAATAAATAAGACTAGAACATATATTTGTGTTTCCATTTCAAAGACTAAGCGAGATTACTTCAAATAAAGCAAGTAAGAACAAAACAGGTTATAGTAGTAGCACTCTTTTTTACTGCAACATGACTAAAAAACTAGACACAAGAGAGAGTTACAGTGATTCTAAGATCTTGAACTTATTCTCCAAAGCAATAAATGCTCTAATTTCAGAATAGATGTATAATAACTAAGTATTCAACTAAAGTACAATTTCTGCCAACACAGCATTGGTTTAACTTGTGTCTCACTTTTCATCTAAGCTTGATGGTCCATCACTATGCAAAAGATGTCACTAGAGCCATCTCTACCCCAGTGTCAGATCCTGCACCTGACAACTCCTCACCCACTTCTATACTCAGAAGAGTATCAGAAGGCCCTCTGCTTCATGAGGGCACAATACACATTTGAACTAAATAAAAGAAAGCTTTAAATAGAGAGATTTCACAACATTCCACAAAAAGGAAGAAAAGTCTATTACTTCACAAAGAGTAGAGAATGAAAGAGCTCTTCAAATCCAAATGCTGCAATCCTTCAATAACCTAGCTAATTCCTAAAAGCAAATCTAAAATCAGTAACTTGTAACAATATAAATCATAAGTCACAAATATTAAGTCACAATATTTTAACCATGTAGTATCAGAAATCAAACCAACATATGTTAAGCACAAGAAAGACTGCAATTTCAGAAGGTTGGGGGTTTGGGGTGGGATTTTCTTGGTTGGTTTTTTATTTACCTCAAAATTCTCACTGACTTCTTGCATCATTTTCAATTTGGTTTCATCAGCTGAAAATGGAAAATCAAGCGGAAAAATCAAATGTAAAAACTACATCATGAAGGAAAACACCAGGCTCACTGATCAAAGAAGCAATCAGATCTTATCAGTTTAGCTATCATCGCCCAATTATAAGGCACACAATCCTCACAACCAACCATCACACAACTGCACACACACACAGCTCGCTTGCTTTGGCTCATGCAAGTACTGCTCATCACTTTGCTTCTTCAAAAACCAAAACTCAAACAAAATTCAAAGTTAATTCAACACATGTTTATCAACTGTCTAAACAGGACAGCAACATTTGTGAAACAAACTATTGAAGAACTGCCACTTCCAATAGAAAAAAATTATCTTACGTGTATTGACATCTGTAAGAGCAGCCACAAACTGAAGATATTTTTTCATCAAAGTGGTCTGGTCCACCACCGTAGGCCCTTGTGCTGAAACAAATGCCATCTTGGAGGGGAAAGGATCAGCATTCAGTACCTAAAATCAAGATCAACACGCCTACAAAAAATAAAAAAGTATTTGTTAGTTTATACAGCTGGTTAAAAGCAGCTATCACATCACCTACATCCGCTCTTTTAGCATACTGAAGAGGATACATTTTTTCCCAAAAACACAACTATCCCATTTAGTTAGGTTTACAAATATAATGCCTAGCACGTTCAGCACTCAATATTAGAGGAATGTACTTCTGGACACAAGCGGTTACTGGGATCTTCACACAACAGGATAAACATTCACGTTTTATTTGGTTTTGTTTCTCCCAGGAGCAGCAGGCTCAGGGATGCTCCCAGCCCTGCACACCTGTTATCTTCTCTTCCAACTCGGACAGATCCCAGACTTACAGATAACCCTTGGATGAGCCCCCGCAGGACTCACTCCCAGAGGTACCAGGAGCTTGTAAAGAAACCTGAAATCAAATTCTGCTTGAAAGACTGGCAAACTCTCTCCTGACCTCGGCTCTTCCCCGTCAGCTCACCTGCACAGCCCGCCTCAGCCCAGCCACCCTCCACGGCGCCCA
>NW_010192336.1:0-38467 GCF_000695765.1 Mesitornis unicolor
GGGGTGAGCGCCGCGCCCATTTCCTGCCGCTTTTGGCGTTCCCTGGGAATTGTATTACCGTTTGTTTGGGCGTCGCTGGTGGGGGAGCCAAAGCGGTTTCTCACAGACGTTGGCCTTGCTAGTTTTTTTTAATTATTATTATTATTATTATTGTTGACGCGATTCGGCAAAGACTTCAGCACTCAACTTGCTACAGTCTGCTGGGCCTTGCTCTTCCCGCTCAGCTCTTTGAGAAAGGAAATAAATTAAAACTCCACTTTTACTGAAGACTGAGGGGGGAAAAAAAATAGGTTTCTTATGGTAGAGAGTGCAGGCAGGAGCTAAGTGTTTGTGACTGTCAGCAATATCTTCGTTGTCAAACTTCCCCTCGCGTTAGTTTGACAACCTCCAGGTAAAAGCCCTTTGATTTTTATTTTAAATTCCAATAAAATTTTAGAGGTCTTGTTTGAGGCAGGATTGTTTGTGGAATATGACATCTCTGTCTCTACTTTCTGTCTTAATGCCTTGTCATAGTTCTTGATGTCTGCCTGTCAGCACAGCAAGAGGGATTTTTTCATGTCTGAATAGTCACCTTAATGATAGCAGATGGAAACACCACAGGGGGTCCAAGCCCATCACACTGTCATTGTCACAGACTGCCCTGACCTGTTTCCACTCCTCTATTTTTTTGTCCCTTTTTAAAGGAGAAATGGATGGTAATTGAAAAGGATCTTAAGCAAGACTTATGAAGCTGCAGACAACATGATTCCCCACTATCTCTCTCTGTTTTCACAAATAAAGTCTTAACCTCTTAAGCACCAATAAGAGTACAAGCAAGCTAAATTGGTAAAGCTTTATAAAGATTGGCCTACCAAAGCTTATTCTTTTCCCTCCTCAGGATGCACCCAAGCTGTGCTACATCCTCATCACGGTTGATGGGTGTTTAATTCCTTAGATATATCCTTTTTGCATGGAATTATTGGTTTACTAATGAAAACTGTATGTGCACTATCCCTTTGTGCTGTATTGTCTGTTTTGGTCATGTTGAAGTATCATATCCATACCAACAGGATAACAAGTTATGCATATCAACAGGAAACTTTCGGACTCATGTGTAAAACTAGTTGTAAAGACTAATTCATTGTTGCTTGCATTGGCATTTTAGGATTATCTTTATTAAGATTCTCTAATCTGATTTACAAAAATTGTGGTAAATTTCAATCAGAATTTAGGTTTTATTTTTTTATTTTAATAATTTTTCCTTAAAAAACACTTTAAAGTCACTACCACTTAAGGTGATATGTCAATGGAATAGTGAAAGAGAATTTAAGTTATATATAGGATTTTGTTTAGTCTCACAGTACTAAAATATCGTTCATCTCCTTAGAGGAAAAATCAAAAGCTATCAGTCTTACTGGATCATAAGTAACTTCAGAAAGTTAGGATTGTGAAGTTTTACGGTGGAAGCATGAGTTCTTAAGTGTCAAGAAAGCTTTTTACATAAGCGTTAAGGTCCTTTCTGCCACACAGAAATAATACTTTTTTCCAGTTTAAGGTAGGATAAGTATAGACTTTTTTTTTTTTAATCCAAAGACTCTTCATAATTTTGGTTTCTTAAATGTATGTTTTATCAGCCTTGAAACTATTTAACCACATTTTGGCTGGAATATATAAAATGCATTCTTAAATTACAACAGCGTCATGTTATAATTATCTCCACTGTTACTCAGAAGCTAAGTAAAAATGAATAACAACAAAGCTAGGTTAGTTTCTTAAAAACTTGAATGAAAACAACTTCAGGATGCAGAAGAAATAGTGAAGTTAATTCAGTAATTTCATAGACTATACAATTTAGATGGAAATGGTACACTGAGAATTGAAGGTATTTTGGGTACCAAAAGGTAAGAGCAGACACTCCCTGGTTTTGTTTGGTGATTGTTTTTGTTTGTTTTGGGGCGGTTTGTTTGTTTGTTTGGGGTTTTTTGATTGGTGTGGTGTTTTTTTTCTTTCAGAATTACCTTGAAATGCTTGCAACCAATTAAATTAAATGTATTAAGTGCCTATGCACTTTTGAAAGTGCTACTAGGTGCCTGTCTAAATCCTTAGGCAATGAGTTACCTTTAAAAGTCTGGCTGTGATTTGGATGTTTGACTGCACCAGTGATCAAGTTAATTGATTTTTAAAAATGCTGGTGCTAAATCTATGTTTGGTAATACTCTAGGTAAATTCAGAATCTATTGAAATTTGGCTGTTGCATACATATATCAGAAAAGGATTGCTTTGGCTGTCCTTACAGCCATACTTGAATGAGCAGCTCTAACCCAGTAAAACATACTAGTTCACAATTTAATGGGAAATGGAAGGTGGACTACTACATGGTCACTAATAGTGAATACAGTAGTCTGATTTCAAAAGCAGGTTTTTTTCTCCCCCTGTCAATCTATGATGGATTTCCTTAGAAGGACAGTAATGTATTGTGCAAATAATGTATGTTTTATTTTATACATTTGTATTTTCTTTTTTTTTTTACTATGTTACGAAGTTGTATTTCAGTCGATTAAAGAGTTTTTATAATAAAGTCAAACTGACAACTAATACTGGCTTATTTCACCAGAGTTAACTACAAGTGCTTGTTTGTGCCTTGTGGTTCTTTTTGTTTTGGTTTGGTGGGTTTTTTGGGGATGGTTTTTTTGTTCGTTTTTTGTTTGTTTGTTTTTTTACATTGAGCTGCCTTCTCAATACCCCTACAGTAAAATAGAGCAAATAAGTCCAGGGGAAAAAGAGGATTTAAAAACAAACAAAAAGCCTCTTCCAAAAAAACCCCAAAAACCAAAGAAGCCCCCAAACCGTTAACCTTGATTTCCGATTATCTGCCTGAAATACCCAAATCGACAACAGGAAGATAAATGCCAGTGTAGTAGAAACGATTTATCTGCAAAATACTGTAAAGTGTATATAGTGGAAAATGTTGAAGGAAAAGACGTACAAAATTATTATTTTTTAAATTTATTTGAATAATACTTATCCTAGCCATGACTTTCACCTGAGAGAAATCAATGAATTTTTAGGACAAGTATCTTACAGTATCTTTTAATAAAATACTTTGTTCCTGCTTTTGTTCTCTAACAGCTTGCGTGTTTTCAGATACATAACTGTATAACAAGTCATCCACCAGTAACAGTCTTCCATGGATACTTAGTCGTTCTAGTTCAGATAAATAATATTAAAATATACACAATTTCTTAATATTTTCTCTGAAGACATGTATAATGGTTATAAACCATGAACAGTAACCAGCCATTACCTTTATCAGTGTAAAGACAATAAAATTGTTCAAGTATCTACCTTTTCTAACAGTTCTTTTGTACCAGTATAAAAGCCAGTACTAACATACCAATCATACTGTAACCTGTGGGTTAAAACAGACAAAAAAGCTGGTTTGCTGAGAGGGGTGGAAGTACCTGAACAAATACCAGCAAGTGGCTGTGAGGCTGTTAGTTTTCTGTCCAGCATTTAAAAATGCAGTATGGGTGTTAGTATTTCCTTTCTTCATTCTGCCAAACATCTGATGCTGTTTTTGCTGCCTATGTATATATAGTCTCACTGCGGGCTTTGCAGATGTTTGATTTTAAACAAAGGTCAGCTTTGATGTTATTTCTATTTCCAGGTCTCCCTTAAATTGTGTCCTGAGGTTGACCTTTGACAGAGTGACTGCAGCTGATAACAGTGGTATTAGAGTGGTATTTATAAAACTTTTCTGGATCCTAATGTTTATTTGCTGACTGCATGTGACAAGTGTATTAATTCTGGCTGTATCAAAGTTCTCTGAAATAACAAAGTAATTTGGCTTGCAGAAAAAGTGGGAGAAAGACTTCAGAGAAATTTTAAAAAGTTAACCTTGTGAGCCTCCCTGGAAATGTACTGATAGAATACAATTTAGCATGTTACTTTATCACCAGTTCTTCGTGGATTCAATAGGTATAAAAATAAGTTAATTTATTTCATCCTTCTTATAACAGGGTGTGTCCTACATTAATAGGAATATCACTTCCATTCTTGTGTGCAAAATTTTAATAGGTTATCTTAATTCAGTGCTCACTGGAAATGGAAACAAAAATGGAGGACACTTGTTTTAACACTTGCTTAAAATGTACCTTACGTAAAAATTTCCAATATGCTAAACAAGCAGCTCCTTAGGTTTCTTAAAGCTTTATGTGCATTTTTGTCCCTTGTACAATCTTGATCTTGTAAGTGCTTGCACATCCAAGTTCTAAGTAGTCAGTATTAAACATTCAAGCAGCTCCATTCAATTTAAAGAGAATGTTTATGTGGTCAGAAAAGGCAGACATAAATGTATATGTTCTGCAGAATTAGGATCTGTATTTTCCATTATTAGATGTACATACTGATTTTAAATACTAGCCAAGAAAGTCAGTTATCTACAACAATAATAGCCTAAATTTCTCTTTCTCAAGCCTCATTGCTATGGCTCACTGACTGGCTTTTTGAAGGATTGTTGAGGTTTGCACAAGCAAGTTCTGGTTTTGTACAAATATTCGACATAATGCCTGTGTGCATCTATAACAGATAGTGATGACGTGTGCTTGGTCACAGTCTTTCTTTTCCATCATCTCTCCCATGCCTGGTTTTGCTGAGGTTTGTGGCACTTCACTGTGAATGCACAGCTTCTCCTGCTGGTTGGCTGTGTGGGCACAGAATCCCAGTTGGTTCTATAATGATGAAAGCCCCAGGAATAGATCTCTCAGGATGAACTTTATTTCTGTTTCTATATTGATATAGGAGAGCATTAACTGTTCACAGAGAAATAGACACTTCAGGAAATGCAACGTATACCATTTGATGTTGATTACAAATACTGGGGCAAACCTGCCCATCAGGGAAGTTCATGGCAAAATTCCAAGCTTGCGGGAAACCTTGTATTCCTCTGGAGACTTGATGCTAGAAAACTGTTTCACCATCATTATCTTCCTCACTAGAGCTTGCAGTTTGAAGGAAATATTAGAAGATGGGAAAGAAAATACATCTGGAACATCACTATAGTTGTAGTCCCTGAGTCGGTATCACCGTGACTGTGTGGAATAGTTTGAGGACTCTTTTATGCTGCATCTGGGGTCAGCAAAAACAAGTAGATGATAAATTCTTTCTTCTTTGTTCCAGTCTAACTGGAAGGATAGCATGGAACTTCTGTTTTTTATGGTTTCAGTTTACTTCAGCTTTATACTGATTATTATTAGTTATACTATCATAAAACTCTTTAATTATATCTATTGGTACACTTCATTCTGTTTTCTAAAGAGTAATATGAGACCAAGATGGAATTCTTATACAAGTAGACACTAGTTTAAGAAAATACATCCTTGCTAAAGCTCTAGAAACCAATCTCTACCTTTGTTTACCCTTGCTAAGCTTGTTCAGGACTCTGAGAAAATTTCTAGTGCACAGACTAACACGCACTTCACAGCTTGGCCAGATTGATGTGAAAAGTTGTTATATACAGTAGTAGATAAGTATATTAATTTTTTGTGACATACTAAATGTTACTCAAGAGTTTCATGTATCTGGAGCATAGGAGGTTCAATCTGAATATGAGGAAAAACTTTTTTACTGTGAGGGTGACAGAGCACTGGCCCAGGCTGCCCAGAGAGGCTGTGGAGTCTCCTTCTCTGGACACATTCAAAACCTGCCTGGCCGCGCTCCTGTGTGACCTGGTCTGGTGATCCTGCTCTGGCAGGGGTTGGTCTGGATGATCTTTCGAGGTCCCTTCCAACTCCCAATATTCTGTGATTCTGTGATTATCACTTCCTTTTTGTTGTATTTTGTGTTTTGAGCATTTTGGTTTTTTCAGTTTAAGATCTTAAATTTTCCTTGTATGGCCTGTGGATCAGCAGGATCCTGTTAGTTCTATTAATTGGTACAGATGTACCATAAACTCACATTCTCCAAAGATTAAAGAGTTTTTACAATATTTGCTTTCATGTAATACTTGGAAGTGAATGATGTCAAACGTATCTATAGGAAAAGATACTGGAAGCATGTCGTTGTATTGTATTAACATGAAATAAGATTTTAAAGTATTATTCTGATACCTTTTTCTTTATGTAAAGGATCTCAATGCAGAAGTAATTAGCTTGTGAAATCAAATGTATTAATAACTGAATACTTAGGTATTTAGGTACAAATTAAACTTTTGACTCATAAAATAAAGAGGCAATTCATACTTGAAGAAGCAGGTACTGAACTAGGATTGGTAACCCACACGGTATGAAGGAGTTCTACTCTACCTTTATAGTTAATTGAGGTGAATACACTTTTGTGAAGAACTATTAATTTCATCCTAAAGTAAATTTCTAGACAGGTTTCTTAAATTGCACTCCATTGGTGCTTATTTCTCATCATTTGCTATAGAGCTGGATTAGCTCAGCTGTAGATAACTAAAGTGAGCAGAGATGAACCTCACTTCTGCGGTTATTCCTGACTTAACAGTGATCAAGCCAGTTGGCTTGTCTTAGAAGAATTTAAATAATTCTGGTTAGAGGGTATTTACACAGCAGTTTGCCACTATGGTCACCGCAATGCAATCAGTTTTGGGTAAACTCCTCCTCTGACTTCACTACTGTATACAACTCAGTACACAGCACTGGAACTGTTAGTTCCCTTTCTTGGTGAGGTGCAAGAAGGGTGCATGTGGAAGAAGCTAGAAGTGATTAGGGCTTCTCTGACTTGAAGACTTGAGTCTTACCCAGCTTCATTTTGGCAACAGAATAGTAATATGCTTAGCAATTATTTTCACAAGAGTCGACTTAACCACTGTTTCTTCATTATGCAGTAGTTTTGTATTTTATCAGCTCACAGTAATCTAATATCTCTCAAAGCCATTTTATGATCTGGAATGTTTGAATATTTCTAGTGCAAGTGTATTATTAAAAAAGAAAAAAACAGATAATACAAACTTAAAACCAGAAATTGCGCTTATGTCTTGTGGCTTTGATGTTAGAAAACAGGATGAAAGAACCCAACAGTTATGTATCTGGACTGAACACCATATTATGAACTGTAATGTGATATCTTCAAGAGAGACTCTTTAAAGCTAAATTCAGGGTAAAGGTGCCAGATACAGTGGTTTTATTTTCAGAATTTTAAAGTTCAGTGAGGTGCAGAAAGCACTAAGAGGATTACACTAAGAAGGAAAGGCTCAGATGCGTGTTCTGGGTGTATATACTTTAAAAAATGCCTTCAGGTTTAGGTATTAGAGCTGAGCCCCTGGCTGTTACTTTTAATCTTTTATTGCCAGGTAAAACCTTTCCAGCAGAGGAGAATTCAGGATGTATAGTACTTGTGTATAAGCCTGGGATTGTAGCTAACCTTGACAATTACAACCTGTTGTTCTTTTATCACTGTTGAGGAAGATCATCTATAAACCAGCAAGCTGGGATAGACAACCATCAACTGATATAATCTCTTAGCATTTTATCAGCTGTTTTGTGGGGTTTTTTTTAAGGGGAGACTCGGGTGGAGAGAGAGAGCAGGGGGCTAGGGACAGAGTTGTTGGTTGATTTGGGTTTTTTGGGGGGAGGTGGGGGGTGTTGTTTTGTTTGTTTGTTTTTCTACAAAGAAGTATTGCCCTTGTGGAGTACAACAGTCTATTTCTACTGAGAGTTTTAGAAGAGTTATTATGTACCCTTCTGTATTCTTGATCTTTTTCAGAATGTGGAGTAATTTTTATTTCTCAGTAAAGATTACTGATTTTTTTTTTAATTCATAGTGGGAGATTTTCAGTCTTTTATGGATAATTCAAGTCTGACTTTCCATCATGCTCTTGCATGTTGTGTATAACCATTTGGTAAAGATATTTTGAATAGAAGAAGGCATAACAGATGAAAATCATTGAGACCCACTGATGAATTAAACACTAAGTAGAGCTTTAGCCCTTTACTATGAATATGTAGTCAAACTATATTTATGAGAATGGATTTTTGTCAATATAAAAAATTCAAAGAGGAAAACACTTATATTACCTACAGAATTAACTTGACTGCACTGGCATTCTTTATTGAATTGCCCCCCCAACCCCTCCAATATTTTTTAGTATTAGTTTTACTTGGCTAACTAGTAAACAAACTCTTTTTTTATTCTCTGATGTACATTTTTTGTTTTATTCTGTAGGCTCTTATTAGATGCATTAACTTTTGCCTGCATTTCCAGGTTTTATAACTTTATTATGGGAGAATTTGGTGTTTTGTTTTATGAACACTTGAAGAAAACTCACAAGTGTGATAAAGGAACTCTGTGTGTAGTGCATGATATAAGTTTTATGTGGCATTATAAAACAATCTGTATTTCTCTTGCTGTTTGTGGACTTTTTCAACTTTTTTCACAGCTTTGACTGCTCTAGGTTAGCTAAATCCTCTGTAACTCACTCTTATGGGCTGGTAGTGTTGAACAAACTGAAAAATAAACTGAAAAAGTTTGATTCCCCAAAAAGAAAGTTAATGATTGCTCATTTCTATAAATGGTATTTCTTCTAGTTTTGCATTTTTAAACATTTTAAGTGTGATGAGAAGAGCATGATGTTGATTCTTTATGTACTGTCACAACCATGACAGCCTCTTTGCATTTCTGGGAGTTGGTCTATGTTCAGCCACTAAGTGAAATATTGAAAGGTTTAAGCCTTTAACCTAAAATTAATTAATTAGTATTACTATACTTTGGAGACTTCTTTCTTCAGCCCTTGTGCAAATGTTGTGCAAGGGAACTGCTTGAAAGAGTCCAGTGCAGATCCACAAAGGTGATGGAGGGAGTGGAGCATCTCCCTTATGAGGAGTGGCTGAGGGAGCTGGGTCTCTTTAGATTGGAGAAGAGGAGACTGAGGGGTGACCTCATTAATGGTTATACATTTGTAAAAGGTGAGTGTCAGGAGGAAGGAGCCAGGCTCTTCTCAGTGACAGCCAATGACAGGACAAGGGCAATGGGTGGAAGCTGTAGCATAGGAGGTTCAATCTGAATATGAGGAAAAACTTTTTATTGTAAGGGTGCCAGAGCACTGGAACAGGCTGCCCAGAGAGGTTGTGGAGTCTCCTTCTCTGGAGACATTCAAAACCCGCCTGGATGCATTCCTCTGCAGCCTGGTCTAGGTGATCCTGCTCTGGCAGGGGGGTTGGACTGGATGGTCTTTCGAGGTCCCTTCCAACTCCTAAGATTCTGTGATTCTGTGAAATGTGCCATTTTACTAACTTTTATATAAAAAAATATTGTATACACAGGAAGATAGGTTTGCATTGTAAGTCCAAAGTGCATTTTGTATTAATAGTTTAATTTTGTTAACAGTAAACTTGTAAGTATAATGACATTAATTTATTTTGATAGGCTTAGGCTGATCCCAAGGTGTTTTGTGCCTTTGTCACTGAGAAAATGATGACATTTCCCAGAGAAAATGCTTTCAGAAGCTATCAGTACCATTGAAGTTCTGGCCTCTGGCTAATGTATTGCTGATCACTGGATATTGTACCCATAGGTTGTGATACTTTATTTTGTGACTAAGTGAAAAATCAGCCGTGAACATAAACTATATGTGTATCTGAACTGGGCTTTGCTGTCTGACTTGTGCAAATGTACAAAATTTGTATTTTCATGAATGATGTTATAAAAGCTACAAATTCATCACTTTCATATGAACTGTATTAGATATTTTTGGGTTAGTTTCCTCAAAGACAAAGTGTCTCTGTCTCCATATTCCTGTGTTGTTATCTTTTCTTAAGATCATGAAGTCATTTCAGCATGAAATCTAACAGGTAAGATATTTATTTTTTAAGTCATTAAAGTCTCATGAAAATATATTGGTTGGTAGAAAGAGAATAGCATAAGCACAAGTCTGACTATCAAGGAATCCACAAAAGAATGGCTTGCGTCTCTCAGCTGACCTGTTGAACTGCAGTTTTTTACCTTGCCTACTTGTACACTGCAAATCTAACTCAAAGCCATAAATCCATAAGAAACTGAGCTTCATTTTTTCCTATAACTAGTTACTCTTTCCTTTTGAAGACTGATTTTCATCCATACAATGCACATTGCTCCAACTTGCACTGACCAGCAGAGTCTGCTACGTTTTGAGGCAGTGAACAGGAAACTATCAACCTGTACAGATATATTGTCCCTTCCATCAGTCTTCAACACTCATTAATTCCACAAAAAGATACAATTAAACATCCATTGTGATTACATCTTTGTACAAGTGTGTTACTTCTACTGAATGGTTGCCATTTATGAAAAGGACTCCAATTTTCCTGGCATCACAAGATCATGGGAGCTATACCATCTCTGCTCTCAACAAGTGTGGGGGAACAGATGAGAGGAAGGGCTGTCCTTCTGATGTCTCTACTGAATGTGGGCTGTAGAAGGCCTGAAAGTGCCCATGGAAGGACAATGAGGAGAGCTGACTCTTCTTTCACGGTGCTTGCACTCTCACTGGATTTTGAATATTTTCTTCACAACAGGAACAGTGGCTCTGGTACTTCTTCAAAGTTGAAAAGGTGAGATTGGTTTGAATTTCAAAAAGAATTTAATTTTATAACCTGGGAATCAATGCCATGGAGGAACAATAATCTTTTAGTCTAAAACATAAATCATATATTAAAAAAAGATATTTCTTAGTTTAATTTTTAGGGGATAATCTCTAGTTTCTTTAATTTTGCCAGTGTAATGATTGTACAAGTCACCATGAAGAAAGAAACCCTTAATATTCCTAGTGTAAATAACATTCTCACTTCTGTATTTTTTTAAGTAAAATATTACAGGGAAATCTGAGCCAGAATTCCTAGAAGAAGGGGGCAGCGGAAGTTGGCTTTTGTGTTTGGTTTTGGTTTTTCCCCCCTGTACTCTGATCAAATGGCAGAGAAAGCTTTACTGTGTTTGGAGGGAATTACAGTGTCTAAGCCTTGTGGTCGTGGAAGCATAAGCTGATGACAGAAAGTAGTCATAAAAAAGTCAAGACACAGCTGAAAACTTCTAACTAATCTCTCCTTGGAAAAGGCATGGTTGAAAATAATGAATATGCTGTAAAAACCTATAAGGAATAAAAAACCCCTGAGCCTAGAGAATTCCTGAACAACAGAAGTAAGCTATCTGTTTAAAATTAGGCAGAAGTAGTAACAATTTCAAACTTTTAAACTTAAAATGAAATACATCTTTCTAACTATTCAAATGCCTGAAGGCATAAGAGAAGGTCTAAGTCAGCACAAAGTTTACTTGATCTAGGCTTTTATACCAGCCATCTCTTGTTCAAATCGGGATTAGATTATTAGATTTCATTCTAAGTTTTCCCCTCTGTGCTTCAACCCACAGTCTGAGAGACTAAACTTATTTATTTATTTATTTATTTATTTTATGTTGTCACATCAATTGATAGCCGTTTTTCTGGTTTCCAGTCTGGAATTATCTGAACTAGCAAAGTGGTATTTTGAAACTACTGTAACAACAATTTGTTCTCATCAGGAAACAAGTTATCTGTATAGTTTTAATCATCCATTTTATAATATGAAGATCGCCTGGTTAGCAATAAATAGTATGGCCTTCTATGAGGTTTATAAAAGTTTTGTAAAAGTACAGTAGAGGCTATAATAGCAGGTGCTAACATCTGCTTTTTGTATACTGAATTGGATTTTTCTTTTTTCTTTTTTTTTTCTTTTTTTCCTATAACTTTTCACTGCAGAGCTGTGTGGGAGATTTACTGTTTGTAGCAATTGCCATATATGTACTTTGCACAACAAAGAATAATATAAGTGAGAGGCTAATAAACTTGAGTCCAATGGTGGGCCACCAAAATGGCCAAGGGACTGGAGTGAGTGCGAAGAGACTGTGAGAAGAAAGCTGGTTTAGCCTGGAGTAGGGGAGCTCTGGGGAAATCTAATATCTGTAAAGAAGTTACTTGTAAGATAAATCCAGGCTCTTCAGAGGTCCATGGTAGGAGAACAAGACAATAGTCATAAATGGAAAGGTTTAATGATATAAGATAAAAAATATTCCCTCTAAGGATGGTTAAGCATTGATGCAAGGTGCAAAAAAGGTTATGGAATCTCCATCCTTGGAGGCTTTCAAGACTTGAGAGGACTGAGCCCTGAACAACTAGGTTTGAATTCAGTGTTGACCGAGCTCTGAACAGGATTTTGGAGTAGATGAACTCCTAAGGTCCTCTGCAATATGAATGAATGCAAAACCTTACAAAAACATTTTCTTGATGAAACATTTTCAAGAAACAATGGAGCTGATGTGATCCTGCATTTTACTGTGATCTTCCTACTGTGCTCCAACAATGCAATGGGGTAAAACAGCTCCTTTTGACATATTGTTAACAACTGGACACCTTTCATAGTCAAGAATTATCCCTGGTTTTTTGTTCTCTTAACTGACGGTAGAGGGAGCGTATTCAAATGAGAGTTCACATTCAAATTTTGGAAAGAACAGTAGAGACAGGGTCTTTGATACAGCCAAAACTAAGTTACTGGCTAGGCCATAGCAATAAGTTGGAGGCAATGGAAGCTGGGCAGGAGACTACTACTGCTGCCCTATTCTTGACTGTCCCTCAGTGAACAATATAGCGTAATCTGACACCATAAATTGTAAATAAGACTCTCAAACTAATTCCTGGTGAAAAGGAGAAAACTACCTTTTGCCACTTTATTGTGCACTTTAATTGAAAACAATGATATTTAACCTTTTTGAAAGCTTAGGGAAGTCTTGGAATATGTATTTGTGAAGATTAGTACAGCTTGGAGTGAATAAAAAATAGAGTATATTTAAAAAATAATTCTATTTGAAAACCAGTAATATTCCTATATTAAATTAAAAGAGTTTTGTGATATGCTTTTTGAAAAAGTGTATTACACACCAGATATTATTAAAGCTTTGCTTAGCCTGCAGTCACATGCTGAAGACATATTATTGATGTTCTGAATACTAATTGCTTCCACCACATTATCTTTGTTGTGAAGCTTCACCTCTTGATGAATGTAACCAGTCACTGAGTGCCAAATCGGCCCTATCAAGTTCAAGTCAAAGGTCTGGCAACGACGCAGCCTTTCCACACTCATCAAGTACATTAGCACATTGCCAACTTCATTGCTAAATGTGAACTACTTGTACTGCGCAGATTAATCTGAAAGGAGATGGTTATACTGTAAGTAGCACATCAGTCAGCAGAAGGAGTATTTACCCAATTAACTGGTTTAGTCTGGGATAGTGTCGCACTGAGGATTATCTGCAGTTTTGATTTCCATCAAGAATTATGGGACAAATTATACAAATAGCTCATTCTATGGGGGTTACACTTTATGTTTCTAAGTGATTTACAGAGTTTGATTGAACCCAAACTCTGCTATTCATAGATTTATTTATTTATTTATTTATTTTCTTTACTGATACACCTAAATGGAAACCTTCTCCTTGTTCACCCATATAACTTTGACTATACAAAGTCCATTCATGAAATTTCAGTGCATGCTTTTTCTAAATTTACTATTTTAAAATTTTTCCTGTGACTTATAGGAGAGATAGTACACTTGAAACATGTAAAAGCAAGCTGGACTAGTTTTAAATAATCCTTTCAAATCTGGATGTTGATAGACTTTTGAAGTGACTTAAGCTCAATCTCTTTATTTTACTATTAATAACTAAGCATATACTCAAGTGTCTAATTCTACTGTGTGGCAAAATGAATTGAATGCATTTTAATAGGCTGTTTATCTTATCATATAAATTTCTTTGAGTAAGAATTTGTCTTGTAATACAGGTTTTGTTAAGCTTCCGAGATACGTTATAAACAGCATAGTGCCTCAATTCATTCTCCAGCTATGTTATCCTTATCATATTCCTTATCAATAGTCTTTGTATAATAGAAATACTAATATTTGTGATTTAAACGCCAGGTCTCCCTTTGCGTCTTCATATTCTGCTTAACTGAGGTTCACCTGATTTTATTTAGCTCCTTTATATCCACTTAAGATGCTTTCATATGGAAAGCTCATGAAATAGGCATTTTTATGATTTCCAGTATTTTTTGTTGCAGTCAAGCCAACAATTCAGGAAAACTCTCATAGAGTTTCCATTTCTGGCCTCAGGTAGCAGAAGAAAATGCAACACCTGTGAAAGTTCAGATACAAAACAGTACCAGAACTTATAAAATCATTTAGTCCATTTTTTTATTATGCTGGTGAAACATTTATTTTCATACTTAATTGAATGAAATGTTTTGCTGACGTTCTGCAGTACACAGGTAAACTTCAGTTATCATTTGTTTATCTCTTGCTGTTCTGCAGGATAACCTTGTCTGAAGCATTTCCAGGTATTAAGCTATTTCACACAGCAGGTTTTTCTTATAAATTATAAACCATCTTTGCTGACTGTAAAGTTACTTCTTAATCAGTGGTTCAGAATGATTATTAATGGTTGTGCAGAACATTCTGCATGCAGAAAACATTCCTAGAAATACATTCTATGATACTATATTGAAAACCTATCAATGTTCCCAATATATAACAGCTGTTAGTGGCATTTTCTGCTATAACTTTTTTAAGAGGACTGAAATTCAAATTATGACAGTCATTATAACTGGCAATGTCTTTTATAGAACAATTATCTCCATTCCTAATTTTTTCTTATCCTAGAGCCAGTGTAGTAAAATGTTGAAAACAAAATACTTGAATGAGATTATTAATATACCCATTGCTAAATGGAGCTTACTGAAAAAAATATTTTTGAGCTGTTCTTTTCTAGCAAAGCTGTAAGGGTTCTGCTTCTGTTATAAAGGCACACATTGGAAGCAGAAACAGTTAAAGCTGGACTTTTGGTATGTTTAACCAGCATTGCTTCAGAGTTGGCGTAAAACTTTATATTGGCTCAAAGACTATAGATTTGTTGCAATCTTTGCAGTTCACTGAACTTTTTTTTCTGTGCATACATATTTCAAGTAAACTCTGTATGTATAAGTATAACAAGTGACACGTTATGGACCCTAAATCGTTGCACTGTGAAATATGCACAATAAAAGGACAAATGAAGATATCAAGGGTCTGTTCCATTTTGCACTGAACTGTAAAATGCCACCCTTGTACAGAAGATCACTGGTTCTGAGCAGGGCTCATTGACTGCTAAGTTGTGGATAGTGTTTCACTTTCTGCAGCTGTTAATATCCTGGGTTATCCAGGCATAATGACCTCTCTATTTGTGACACATTGTTGAATTTTCTGGTTCTTTTAACTTATTCAAACCCTTTTTTTTCCCCTTTTTCTCCATTCATTGGAAGGCTGGAAGGACCCTGAATTGAGCTGCAGTAAAGAGCTGCCTTGCTGTTGGTCAGCCAGTTACAGTTGAAATCAGTGGTGGTGGCAGATCTGTAGATGGGTATAAACTAAAGTATACAGGAAAGGTACTCTATGTCTGCACTAGCTTTTCTGTATTTAAGGTAATGCATGTATTTTGGATAATATTGGAATATCTGCAATATTGTTTGGTTTTGGTAGTTGTTAAATCTGATAAATACTATGTAAGTAATCCATGCTATAATAAACCATATTAAGTTATAGCTTACATTTGATAGTTAAATTCTAACTGGAATTGAATTCCAATTTTATCACTAGTCACTACATTCACAATTGAATCACAATACCTTACCAATTAAATTCTTTAAATACTGACAAAGATTTATATATTTTTAAAATTTTAGCCGCTTCAAAATACAAAAAGAAGAAGAGATTACATGTAGTGTACAGCATTTTGTTTCCAGACCTGTATGCTTCCTCTGATCCTTGTATCTGAAGTTAGTGGAAGCATACCTTCTTATCTCAGACTGGGACCTGTGCCTGTATTTCTTTTCTTCTCTTTGTTCCTCACAAAAAGAGCAGTGTTTATTTTGGTTTTATTTGCATAGTATATTCTAGATAGCTCCAATTTTACTTTGGCCCTACAGTTAGTAAACTGCATTTCAGAGAACTGTTTTAGCTGCCTTCAACCAGAAGTTATCTTTTTGTATACCTGGAATATGTCTGGTGTGTAAATATTTTGCTTATCGTCAACATTGCTGTCTCTTATGTTTTCTATGACTCACTGCCTCATAAAAACTGTAAATACTGCCAAACTTCACTGACAGCAAAGATATTTGCTAATTTAAGAGGACTTTGAAACCCTGGCCCCATATAGTGAATAATATGGTGGATCTAATATTAAATTCTGATGCCTTTTCTGCTAATATCAATCAATATTTTTGTCTTAGTCATTGAAATGTTCTGAATTTCTCTATTGGTAAACCAAAGCCTCCATGATGTGATGAGATTATACCAGAAAAGGTATGTATTAGGTGTAGATATTTATGATAGTCTTCTATATCCTTCAAGAGCCTTAAAAGAATCCATTTACTGTCTTTCTACATAACTCCTGTAAAAGCACCTGCAAATATTTATGACATTCTCTATAACTAGGCCTAGGCCAGCACAGGAGAATCAACTTCATAGATTATACCTATTAACTTGTTCAGCATGAGAGATCATTTGCTAAGATGGATATGTTCCCAGTGGCACAGCTCCGAGGGTCACTGTGCCTTTTAACGCCTGGACTTCACAGAAGAGAAACAACTGCATAGGATAGGGTGAATGTTTTACTAGACCATTGGGCACATTGATTTTTATTTTCATGGATATGTAGATCAAATTGAAATAACCTAAAGGGGCTGATGTGATACCCTGGGACTGTTAGAGATGTCAAGATTCATAGTAAGTCTGTATATTTCTACTTCTTGCTACTCCCTGTAGAAAAATATCATGGGGTGTCATTGAGATCTGTCACTTGCTGACACTTAGGGGAAAAATAACCCCTACCTCTGCTAGACATTTCCAAGACATGTCCCAGATGAATAAGATTGTGTACTGAACCTAGTTTTGATTTATTTACATTTAAAGCAAGTGTTATGCAAGTCAGACACGCATGATCCTGGCTGGCTGATATATCCTTAAGCAACTGTCTGTATATTGGCATGTGAAGAGTTCTTTCTTGCCTGTTGTAGGACACTACTTCGGCAATGTGTTTTTGTAAACACCCTGAAACTACAGAGCAGAAGCAGCTTCTATTTCAAGACTTGATAAAATTGCATCTATTTAAGCAACCTCTGTTCAACTATCACATTAAATATAAACTATCTAGACTAATATAAAATGTCAGAATTAATAGAGAATTAAGAAATTAGGATAACTGAAATTAAGAAAACCAAAACAACATAAATGAAAACTTATTACAAGTTTCATATCTGACATTAAAATGTTTCTCAATGTCTCTCTTGATATCTAAATAAATGTCAGTTGTAATGAAAAAAAGTGTCCACAAATAACTAGTCATGGACAGTTGATTCATTTTCTATAGTTTGAATCGTGACCTGATTTTCAGCCTTTTTTTGGTCCCTATAAATAACTAAGAATTTGGACTGACTTCAAGAGTCTTACTACAAAAGCTCTACATTACAATATATTAGACTTTCAAAGTTTCATAATATTTTTTGTAAACCCTCAGAAATCAAGGCAATTCTGAGGCTGAAAATCAGGTTTAGATTATTATTCTATGGAACTATGATACTTTATGATGTATTTATTGCGTATTTTATTGATATGGCTAGTGACATAAAAATATTATAAATGTACATATATATCCCTTGGGATTCACAAGTTAAATAATATATATCTGTGTACATCTTGAGAAAATGAATGAGGCTACACCTGACTGGTGAATAGTCAACAGTGATGTTTCTCAGGGCTCAGTTCTAGGGCCAGTTCTGTTCAATAAGTTTATAGACGATCTGGATGCAAGAGCTGAATGCACCTTTAGCAAGTTTGCTGACGATATCAACCTGGGAGGTGCTGTCAACTCTCTTGAGGGCCAAGTTGTCTTGCAAAGGGATCTGAGTAGGTTGGAGCATTGGGCTATGATCAGTAGGATTAAATCTAACAAGTCCAAATGCTGGATCCTGCACCTAGGACAGAGTAAGGCAGGGCACAAGTATAAAATGGGAGAGGAGTGGCTGGAGAGCAGCCCTGCAGAAAGGGATCTGAAGGTGCTGGTCAACAGCAGGATCAATAGAAATCAGCTGTGTGCCCTGGCAGCCAAGAGGGCGAACTGCATCCTCGGGTTCATCAAACACAGCAGGTCAAAAGAGGTGATTATCCGTTCTATTCAGCATTGGTGCAGCCTCACCTTGAGTACTGTGGGCAGCTCTGGGCCCCACAACTTAAGAAGGATGTGCAGGTCCTTGAATGCATCCAGAGGAGGATGACAAAGCTGGTGACAGGCCTGAAGGAATGTCCTGTGAGGAGTGGTTAAGGACTTTGGCTGTGTCTAATTTGGAGAAAAGGGGGCTGAGGGTCAACGTTATGGCTCTCTACAGTCCCCTGAAGAGGGGACATGGAGAGGGAGACGCTGACTTCTTCTCCCTGGTATCCAGTGAGAGGATGTATGGGAATGACTCAAAGATGCACCAGGGAAGGTTTAGACTGGACATTAGGAAGGATTTCTTTACCAAGAGGGTGATCAAACACTGGAATGGGCTTCCTAGAGAGGTGGTTGATGCCCCAAGCCTGTCAGTGTTTAAGAGACATTTGTACAATGCTTTAACTTTCAATCAGCTCTGAAGTAGTCAGACAGTTGGACTAGATGGTGGTTCCTTCCAACCAAAATATTTCTATTGTATTCTAAAGTATTTTCAGAAATCTGTTCTCCCTTTCTTACTGAATGCCATTTGGGTTCAAATGCTGTTAAACATTAATGGGAAATGCAGTAATTTGGAACCTGATTTTAAAAATTCCATTGTCCTCGGTATCTCATAGATCTAGAAAACAGTTCTGGTTGAGGTAGCTTTTCTGATTTAGTTTGTATTATTAAAAAATAAATTAATTGCTTTTCACTTCAAAAAAAGTTGTAAGGCTTGACTTATTTCCCATTCTTTTTATCCAATAGGATAAGCTGCAGAGGACTTGTTATTTCATTTTTCACATATTTTTTTAGTTCATTAATTGCTTATTCATGGTGTTAGTTTCAGAAATCAAGTGGTTTTTCTTTGAAAATCATGCTATTTTAAGAGTGAATGCCATTTTCTTTGCTAATTTATTTGTGTGTTTTGTAAAGCAAGATAGAGCTTTGAATTATTCATTCTGTAACAGGGAAAAAAGCAGCATCTATCAATAGTGGGTTTAGGAAAATAACAGCTCCATCCACTTTGAAGTGTAGCATTATTTCTGCATTTGCTGATTGCTGGGTTTTGGGGTTTTTTTGGGTTTTGGGGTTTTGTTTTGGTTTGTTTTTTTCTTTTTTCTTACAACGTGTTCCCATTTCTGTATGAAATGTTGAACAAATTATGTTTGGTGTTTTGATGCTGCAATATCACGACATTATTTCCTGCTCATATGATTTTTATAAATATTTTCTGTTTAGTGAATAAATAGAAGCATACTGTATTTTATTAAACCCTTTTTAAAATTGTGGAACAAGATAATTATTTTACTTGTGAATTTTTATTTTTATTTCTTTTTAAACGCTTTCTTGAATTGTAGTGCACAATTATTTTGGTTACATAGTAAAAATAGATCTTATTCTTTAATAGGTATAGTAACCTGTGATAACTAGAAGTCAGCATTTAGAAGTGAGGCAACTCTAAAATTCTAAAGAACAATTGTCATCTAAAATGAGCTCTATGCTTCACTGCTTTTATATAAATATGTTAACAGAGGCTTAAAACACATTCCAGAATAGAGATTAAGACCCTTAAGCTCAAGCTTTATATGTTCCTAATACAGTCTATTAACATTTAACAAGATAATTGGTTTATAGAACAAACAAGGCAAAAACTTTAGCAAATATTGAAATGGCCTTTGATTAAATATGTTATAGGCATCCTATTTTTATTGCAAGTCATGCAACACCTTTGTGCAAAATTAATGTGCTGTGGGGAGAATTTTAAAATACAGTCCTTCATGTTGTTATGGATGAATCTCAATGAATCTGAATAAATTCCTCTGTCAAAGCAGGTGTCCTAAGAAACGAAGGTTTGGTTTTTTGAACAGCAGTTTTTTTCTCTTAAGGTCTAAGCAGAAACACCAAATTTAGAAGCACCTCTCCCCTCAGCAAAATAGAAAAATGAATTGCAACAGAAGTTTTCCCAGAATAATATTGAATTACTGTTTGGTTGTGCTTACTCTTGCATAGCTAAAGAAAACAGCCCTTATAAAATAGCTTGTTGATTAAAACAAAATGTGTTTTCCTGGAAAAACATTGCTGAGTGGTTCCTTTCTAATAACTCTGGCCGAGTGTTTGAATGACAACAAAAATCTGCATAGTGCAAATGCAGTGGTCTTCAATGCACAGCGTTGACAGAGGAGGTCTTCTTCACTTGTGTTTGTTATGACCAGGGATCTTGGCCAGCTGTAGGTGCATGCAAGTTACTATCAGGAATCCAAGGACAGCCATAGAAGGCTGGTAGAGTACTCACAGAAGTGTGTTTTTATCCCCAGCAGCCTTGTTCTCTTCAAATAAATAAGTGGTTTTGCATAAGCATATCAATGGGGTACATCCAGTGATTCATGCCTCTGAAGCTTCTTTAAATTGTACCTTTTTCTGAGCATTTGAACATTTTGAGAACATATACAGAAATGTTGGGAATGTCAGCAGCATTATGTACTCTTAACCTTGCAAAAATTGCAGAGAACCACTGTAGGAAGTCAGTACCAGACTCTCCTCACTAGCACCGTCCCTCCTTTTTCATCCTTTAGTCTGGACATGAGATTGTATTCTAATACGTATTTCCAGCAGCCTTATGAAGTGGAGACTGTGTTCCCATTGCTTTGTCTATTATCTGGAATTATGCAAGAATGATTCAGATAATCATTAAATACAAATGCAGTTATCAGCTATACTATTCTTAATTTCATTATGCATACTAGTTGTTATTTACTGGAGTATAAAAATCATTGTAGTTTGTATATAATGAGGAAAAGAGGTTTCTAAAGTTTCTGAGAGTTAATATCTGTAACATGGTTCAGGTCTAGCCTGTATTTCTTCTTATCAGGGTAAAATGCTAGTAGTTAGTAGTAGATCTCTCTGAAAGATGGTATATTTCTCTATATATTTCCTATCACATTTGCTTTATCTGTAGTGTCATGTTATTTTAAGTTGCAGCATATGTAGGCCAACAAAACTGACATAAAAGAAAGCAGCATAATGCAGTGTAATGATATGTGACACATCATTCAGATTGGGAAGAAAACTCACTTTCTTGGAATTAATACCAACTCCTTACCGTCTTTGCCATTAACATGCTCTCCTCTATACATTCACTCTCCCCTATGCAGTCAAGGTATGGTTTACTTTTCTTATGTCTAGCTTGTTCTGAGAAAACAGTAAAATCATCAAGTATTTTTAAAGATTATTTAATACTTTCCAAAGTTTTGTATTTGCTTAAGTGTAGAACTAGCTGGGAAATTCTTGTCCTTAGGAAGTCTGAGGCTTTTGTCACGTTTTGCACTGGGAGATTGTTTTGTTTCTTCACGTTCCTGAAGAAAAGTGGTTCCCTGGAATATCTACAGAAGTTGTTTAGCATAAAGGAGATGAAGACCTACAGCCCTTGAGCTAGAGCAAGCAGAGACAGGGCCTGCCACACCAGCTTCCATGGCTGTCATTCTGGCACAAATACGCCACACACTGAACTGGATTTGAGTAAAAACACAGGCAATAACTATAATTTTACTGTGTTAATTTTAACTTAGGTCAGTTCTTTGTTTTTATTTGTTGCATGGCTGTCAAATGCTTTCTTCTGACACAGCAGCAGCGATGGCATGGCATCGGGCAGAAAAGGTGAAAAGTGAGAGAGAAAGAAACCAGAATCCCTTTTCGTAGCAGCACTGGTAAGTAAAGTGAGAGCTGGAGTGCTTGTAGACCTAGACTTCGTTATTGAAAGAAATGGAATCTTAACTCCTTATTCTTGCATCCAAGCCTGAAAAATATACCAGAAATCTAAGTTAGTGTATTACGTAAGAATTAAAGCGCAGATGGAGCTATGAAGCAGGAGAGAAAAGTTTCGTAATATATTGTCTGTACAAGATGATAAACAGCAGGTGAATTAGTATTATTGATTGGTGAAGATTTTTCTTCCTCAAGAAATAAAAGCACCCCACTGTTTGTTGTGCTCTTGCTATTGAAGGGGTTTATTTTAAAGTAAAATATAAGTGGTCCTAAATTGAAAATATCTGCAGTCATGGGAAAAGTCTGACAGAAGGCTACAGAATAAGTGATGAAACTGAAGCTAAACCCTGAGCTTTATTGTTAGAAATTTCTAGTAAAATGCAAGATCAAAACAAAAAAATATTTAACATTATAAAGTATTCTTAAGATATGAGAAAAAAGTCTTCTTGGAACTCAGGGGTACATTTCAGTTTTGGTATTCTGTTTTCCACTTGAGCTTGGAAGTTTCACTGAATCTGTGGGATGTCCATGCAGAATTGGCTTTGAAAAATGTGCCCAAGTGTACTATTACCTTCCTTATAAATGAAATTACTTATTTTTATTCACTAATGAATGATGGAACAGAAAGAATATGGCTTTTTTGTAATTCTGAGACACATTTTTCTGTAACCCTAAGGGTTTAGTAGATTATTGATTTCAATTTGTTAGTGTTAACTGTTGAAGTATTCTAATGGCTCCTATTTTTGGTCTAATTTAGTATAGTTGATATCTGAACACTTTCTATTAAAAATAGTACAGATGGTCACAGAGCTTTAAACTACAGTTTTCATTATAAATGAAAACTATTTGTGTGTAAAGGAAAATTCTGCCCATTTCATCATGAGGACAGTGGGCTGACTACTGCTTGAATTGAAGTAGCACATGAGAAACTGCTGTGGAGTCATTTCATAGACTGCGCTAAATAAATAAACTGACCATGGTACAAGATCGAGCATTATAAGGTTCAGTAGCTGAGATGTTAATTTCTGAAATTCAATGGAATGTAGTCTTTGAGTTGTGATTGTGGTTTTTTTTGTTTGTTGCTTTTTTTTTCTTTATATGGGACATTTTGCAATGTAAGCAAGGATCAAGAGAGTGTTAAGAAGGGAAGTTGACTTCATTGATGAAATCGACCAGCAAAACTTTATTTGTCTTCAAAACTATCAGGAAGGCTTTTTCTGTATGTGATGTGTCTTGATTTCAGAATATGCCATTTTAAGTTCTTTTAACATATTACATTGAAATGTTTACCTAAATATCACCTATACTTAATAAAATATTAGCCAAAGACAGGGACACAAAATTTTGTTACTTCCTATTTATAAGAATTTTTATTTAGAGAGCTGTTAGTCTTCATTCTTACATGAAACATTTGAACATTATATATCAGTTTGTTTTTCATTTTACTGCATATGAGAAGGTCACTATCTAACACTGACTTCGAAAACTTTGTGAAATACAATGTTATTTACATGCAGCAACTTTTGACATTGCGTACATCAACAACCAATTTTCCCATCATTCCTAGTGTTTAGACTGTTGTGATTCTGCTGATGTAGCTGATGTTTTTCTTCATTATTCCTCTGCCTTTGTCCTTTCCTACAGGCTTACCCTGAGTTTGTCCTGACCTACCTAGAGGAACTAAATGAAAGAGAGGAGGTGACCCAGACAGAAAAACGCATTCACCATGGGGCCTGGTCTGCAGCTCATCAGGAGATAGACAGCAGCTCAGCAGAAGAGGTCACAGTATTAAGCCAGAGGCAGGTCAGAGACAGTCCTTTCAAAAACACATTTTAAAAAGAGAAATATCAGTGTGGAAGACAACTTATTTCCTTAAATAAATAACCTCATTTGATTATTTTTTTTAATTTAATAAGGCATTTATATATTAGACAAATAATAGTTATGTACATGATTTTAATGAATAAAAATTTATATGTATTTGTGTGTCAGAACAGTTTACACTTATAGCCCATGTAGGACAAATTTTAGAAATTTCTTATTGCCTATGTGGAAAATCTCAAGGAAGAAAAACAAACAAAAAATCACTGGATATCTAGAGTTGTGCTTCTTGATGCATCTTGACATAGCTATTTGTATTTCTGACATTTTCTGCTAATCAACAGCCTTACTTGAAAAAGTAGACACACATTATTTTAATTAGCAATATATGAATTACATGGTTGTACTTCCATCTCTTAGGTTCTGCAAAAAAATGTCAGCAACCCCAATCAGAAACAACTTTCAGGACCTTTGGACGCCCATTTAATGCCTGCAGATCCCCTAGGGGAGACTACACAGCTGACAGTGGCACTGGTGAGGAAACTAGAAGAGAAACATCCTAAGGCCTCAGCTCAAAGGTAAGCCACTGACAGAACTGATATTTATTGTTCAATGACATTAGATGTTTTCCTTCAGTTTCATGTAAGATTGATTTCCTGGATATTATTGAAATATCTCAAAAACCCTCTGGCTGATAAGCAAACAGGGATTTTGACCAAAATTAATGAAAAGGGGTGACATTTATGTGCTTTATTTTTTTTTTATTTTGAAGATTGATGTGGATGATGTTTGGTAGTAATTGCAAATTTACTTTCTACTTTTAAATTTTTATCTGCAAAACTCACATCATGCAAATTACATAAAGAAATAGGACTTCTATCAACACAGTGACATTTTGTGCTACAGATTTAAGTTTAACTGGTAAAGGTTTTGTTAGAAACCTGAAAGTCATGCTGAACCAAAATACTAAGTGAGGCAGTCACTTTCAATATAGGACTGTATTTTAATTTCAATAAAAGATAAATAGTAGTGTTCTTAATTACTTCTGTTTACAGCAGACAGAAGACTTTGACTTTCTTTAGGTAACTGAAACTCTTTTTTTTTTTTTTCTTACAAATTGCACTTGGATAGTTATTTTGAGCTTTTGGGTACTTTTTAGATCAAAAATACTTTAAAAATGGGCCTCCCATTCAGATGAAACACCACGAGACATCAACTAGTTAGCGTTGTTGTTACTACTGGCAGTAAGTCAATGACTAATTTAGAGGTGACTGCAAGCAACACATGGATTTAGTTAACCTAGGTTGTCATAACTCCTTCAGAAGTATTGCCCTTAGAGAACCCATAGATTTGATGCTCTGGTCCTCCTTCAAGGACTAGTGTCTATGGTGTTTCATTTATAATATTATCTTGCAAATATTTAGTCTTTGAGTATCTAAAATATTTCTCAGATGAGTCTGAAGGCTATGACATGACTGCGGTATCTGAAGGTATTGGCTAACAGTAGTTTTTGGGGAACTGCATAGGTAGAGGTATGTTACCTGTATTTTGGGTAATTTTGTTTTTTGATGCATCAAATAACTTTAAAGCTTTGTTAAACATAAATGATTTAACTACTCGTAAATACTGCTGTATGTTTACAATATAAACTAAAGTACCAAAGTTAACATTGTTATATTGGATCTTTCAAAAGATGTCTTCTGCAAGGTAAGGTGAAGGTTTATACTAGATTGTTTTCTCCACATGCTTTGTGTATTAATTTTTATGCTCTAAATATGCGATGTGATGTCAGGGTCATTACAAAATATTTAACTTCTTTTAAGTATAATGAGATAAGTGAAATCTATTCAACTAAATGTCCATGTTTTTAGCCTCAGTTAGCAGTGCACAAATATCAAGCTAAAAATCTCTTCTTGCAGAACACAGATATTTGATTTAAAAAGCTATCTGCAGTCAAGATAGCCCTTAAGCACTGAATGCTTGACTTTCTGTGTCTTTTATGTAACTCTTCCCACCAAAGTGGTGTTACACAGCCTACAACGTTTTCATGATCTAGAATTGAACATCTGAAAAAACACATTTGGACACCAATATAACGTTATTTTACTGTCAGAAACATTTGGTATTAAATAGCAATGGTAACTAGTTCAAAACTTTTGCAGTTACCTCTGTTATGGGAGGTACTAAGTGTTTTAAATTGTCTTTTGCTGCTGTTTTTCAGTAGACTGTGATAAATACTAATGTATTCTGTTAAATAGCTGCCACATTCCACTCTGTAGTTTGTAGAATGCTTTCAAGTGCCTGAAAGGTGATGTGAGAAATAGGAGACAGGATTTTATTTATCCTTTGTGATTTGAAAAGCTGTTCCATTTCCAAGTAGCAAAAAAATTTGCCTTCCTTTACAAAATAACATAGAGAACTGTCATAAGCGCAAATGAGGTATGAATTGTGTTAGTACAGGAAACTTTATCTTTGTATACTAGAATTTTTGCTTCAGGAGTTGGTCCAGCTGTATAGGTCAATGAAGTGAAGATCATGATCACTGTTCCTCCTAAGAAATTCTTAACTGGTTTTTATAAAACTTTTTGTTTAACTGCCCTGTTCAACACATCTGTAGATTTCTGTAAAGTGTTGGCTTACTGACAAGGGGAGGGAGCTGTGTCTCTAAAAGGAGATTTAGCTGCCCAGACATAGGTGTTTACGGTAATTTTTAGGTGTTGTGGGGTACCTCACCAGGCTTCCAGCTGCTTCAGATTACTGCAAGTCTTCTGCCAGTCCTGTGTTGTGTCTCTGAGAAGTGTGCAGATCCTTTGGGTACATTAGCTGTCTCAAATATTGGCAAGTACCTATTTTTAGACTGCTGAGTCCTGCCCTAAATGTTTCATTTTTCAGCTTAGTGTTTTGGAGGAATATGCATTTCAGAGCTGTCATTCTTAGTGTTTTTCTGGTTTGGTTTCTGAGAAACAGTCCCACTTTCATGGTGAGACACAACAGCATGAAGTCAGCCCCATGTTGAAAGAAAACCTTATTCTGTAGGATGTTGTAGGAGGAGCCTTATGAAAAATGCAAAGTTTCAACTAATGTGGTTAATTAGCTTGAAAATTCATCTGTTTGCAGTAATTTCGGTACAATTAGACTGTCCTTCTTTATTTTTCTGGTTGAAGGCTGCAGTAAACCTCCTTCTTACCTGCACATTGTTTAGCCAGCTGCACATTATGCTATGATATGTACTAGTAAAAATGACAAGGGAATGAGCATGTTTGTTTATTTTTTTGTCCCCTATCTTAGTAGTCTCAGCAAGTCCTTCGTATCTTTGGGGGCATCTTATTTAGTGTTCTTTCTAATGTTGTTTTTTCAATATATCTCATACTTCTACTAATTTATGTGATACATGATGACCATAAGATACGAAAACCTGAACCTCATCTCTGATTTACCAGACTGAATCCTTGAATTTCTATGTGAAAGATGAAAAAGTCATTAATTCCAGCAAATACCACTGAGGAAAAAATCCTTTCTAAGTAACAAGTATTGCCCCAAACAGACAAAATTCCAATCATAAACTAGTTGCTAAACATGGAGAGTTCAAGTTGCTGAGAAAACGTGGCCTTTAGGATAAGGATGAGTAAAGAGGTGAGCTGTGCAACTGATTTATGTACTTCCCTCAGTGCACAAGAACTAATGACTTAACTAAGGAACTAATGGCTACCAATTTCTTTTCCATCCTTACTCTTATCCTCACTGTTCATGTATGGAAAACAGCAAATCCATTGCTCCTTTCACTCAATATTTTTTTTTTTTTTAAATTGGCGACTGTAGAAAGACATTACATAGTATTACCTTTGCCTGAGTCAAGAAAATAACTTAATGTTTTGGGTGTTGCCTTGTGGAAATGTAACCCCTGTAACTTCTGACGGCATTTTAAATTCCTTCTCTCCTTCTTACGATCTCACTCGCTGGGATCAACTAGGAAAATGAGAGTGCTCTTGTATCATCGGCTGTAACAGATTTGTGCTGTCCTAGCAGTACATTTAATTTGTGAATTGTCTCTTTAAAAGACACTAGTAGCATTTCTAAAATTAATCACCTGTTTTAATGCAATTTTGGTTTCAGGCCTTATTGGATCACTTTGCTTCAATAAGTAAGCTTGATTTCACAAGTTTCTGAATATTCTGTCTGCAATCCATTTATGCATTTAAGTGTGCTCCAAGTTATGTACATGCTAGGTACAAGCATTTTTGGATCTGGGTCAGAATGCTTATGACCTTGTCATGTTTAATACTAAGACACACACATCTGGGAGGATTGGTTTCATTTTAACTTTTCTGAATCAGTTGAACAAATTGAGTTGTTACATTTTTATAAGGCTTAAAAAAAATGACTAAGGAGTATGTACACAGCTATGAATTGGTACAACTGTTTGTAACAGCTAAGCAAATACTTGACCTTAATTCTTTGTAAACTCTTCATTCTTTTTAAATTCCAGGTGGGCAAAATGTAGGTACAAGCCATAATCTACATCTGTATTGTAAATTGATTACTCCATGGAAACACATGAGAATGTAATTAAAAACTAATTCATGACTGGATTATTTTAAAAATCAGTTCATACATGTTTCATATCAAAAAGCACTTTAAACTGTATTTTCTGCATTCAAAAAGTCTGTATTCATTTTAAGTACCCCCTCAGATTTCTATCTGTGAAAACTCCTCTATAAGAAACACATCTTTTCACTGAGTTGCAATGATTTTCCATGATGTATCTGCAATGTAAGTGTTGTAAAGGTTAAAGCTTTGAATTGGTGACAAATTAGCTTTCATTATCTGCTTTAGTCACATCTTGACAAAATTATTCTAATAGCTGTGTCTGCTACAGATACAAATCCAGTTCTCTGTTCATCACAGAAAGGAAATGTTATGTATCCATCCAAAAATGAAAGGAAGGTGTAGTAAACATTACATTCCCATTTTCAGAAGCATTTGAGGATATTTGTTTACATTAATATACCAATTTGAGCACCTTGCCTTTATTTAAGAGGAATAAGAACTGGGGGGTGCGGGGGGTTGGGGAAGACTGTAGCAGCCGACAAAGCATGGTGACCCAGCTTGTCACCCAGTGACCTGTGAGAAGGAAATAATGAACTGTGAGTAGCTGTCATCTTAACTGTTTCTGACAGTTTGGCTATGGGCACATCTGTGTTAGTTGCATGGAAAGGCCTTTGTTGTTTTCCCACTAGTGACTTTGCAGACCGCTGTGGGCTTTGCTGCCTGCCCTGCTCTTACACTTCCCCTCCTTTTCTAGTGGTAAGAGCAGCTGCCACTGATAGAGCTGACATTTCTTTTAATGATTTACTTGGCATTTATACCATTAAAATCAAGAGATTAGATTGAAATAGAACTTTTGGTGATTATAAACGAAAATATTATCTGTATTCATGTAAGATCTGTTGTAAGCATGCCTATAATCATTCTGTCTTACCTACATAACTTGCAGCAGTGTTCAGTGTCTGTTGGTACCCTTCCTTCCTAGTATCTTGTCAGACGTAACTATTTTGAGGGATTTGTCAAGTCTACTGGTAATAACACTTTTAATAGTCAAGTGTACAATGAAACTAGGCAGTTTTCATGGTTAAGTGATGTATTAAAAAAGAAACAAAGACACTCACCCCCATTTATTTAGTGTTATGGGGAACAACTACTTCCTTTTCCAGATTGACTGAAGTATGGATGTCTTTTCTGGTGCAGTAGTGCTAAATCTTGGATAACTTTGCTCACATTATTATTAGCATTTTCAGCTAGGAAACTGCTGAATATATAGGTATGCCTACTCTCATAACAGAGTTCTTAGTTGACTTGTGAAAGATGATTTTTAAGAAAAACTTGAAATCATGTCTTATGAGAAATGAATGATTAACACATTAACTTATAAACTGTAAAGCTATCTATTTTAACAAAGTGTAAATATTTTACACGGTTGATATACTACATTGCTTTACTGTTATTATATGCTTGGAGTAGATATTGCAAATAGCTTTTGCAGGAGTTGAGTATTAAAGACTTCACTGACTAGACTGAAAGTACAGCATGCTGAAGCTGAAATCCTTGTGCTAATTGTTTTCCTGCTGCAGTTTTGGGGAACTTAAATTTATCTTCTCATATTTATGCATCTCCACTCATTCTTTCTAGCTGTTTCACATTCCAAGTTCAAGCTGTACTTGATAGAATTCACATGCAGGGGAAAAGAGATCAATATTTGAGGACAGAGATATATGATCTGGCTCCTTTGAAGGCTGTAGTGCACCATGCAGCATGATCTAGAATATAGGTCACAATCTCTTGCCTAATTGTGTGGCAATGGAACCATTAAATAACAATGGGCCCCATTGCTCCGTTTTTGCTAGATCACTAGTGCAATTCTGTCCTTACTTATTTAGAAGTGGTGCAAAGACACATTGTGGTGAACAGGAGATGTGCACATCTCTACTGTGTCATATGTAGTTCCAAGAACCATTGTAGATGCCTTCTGCATCCATGTTTTCAGGCATGTTTAACATAAGTAAAAAACAAACAAACAAAACACAACAAACCAAACAAAAAACCTAACCCATAATTTTCTTGTAATCACAATGAGATCCTACTTTCTTGAGGGTGTATAAAAAGATTGTGTGTTCTCAGAGTACATATGCAATCTTTTTATTTATATGCATAAAGCAAACAAGGGTTAGATAAAGGATCCCAGCATAGAGAGAGGAGGTGACCTGCCTGGGTTTGTTTAGCAGCAACTAGCAGACTCAGGGTGCTCTGAGGGGATGCTTTAGTTCTCCATCTGGTACCTTCTGGACCCATACATCTCGGATGTTAAAAATTCTGTCATGGCTCCTTGTAATTTGTGTCGCCTGGATATGAAGGAGTCAGTATGCCTTGTTCCCCATCCCAGTTGTGTAGCTCCATCACCAGGGCAGCACGCTTCACAAACTGGGAAGTGCAGCAACACTTGTCACTAAACTAATTATTTAATAAAACTTATGGTTAGGTAAAGATGAATTCCAGTTCACAGAAGGCTTGCAGCTTATGGCATTTCTCTATATTGTATAAAGCAGTTACTGACTTCCACACCTCTGCATTGAGCTTATCTTTTTTCCCCCATTCAACTCTAGAAACATTTGTTAAAGGGAGGTGAATGTACTGACAAAACCCTGAAATGATATGTCCCTTTTCCTGGTGGAAGTAAAGAGCTTTTTATTTTTTCCAAACTCACTGAAGTCTGTTATTCCTCTTAACAAATGTGAATGCCATAGAAAAACTTACGTATTGATTAAAACCATGGAGTTGCACAGAAACATCCATCAGTTTCTAGAACTTGCTTATTCTTTGCAGAGACATTGTGCTGCTATAATTTATATATATGTGTGTGTGTGTATATACACACATTTAACACAACTTTGCTAGATTAAAGGCTTTATTTATCTCACTAAACTATTGTTTAAAAATAATTGTATATTAATACATATTATAATGTTGCACAGATAGTGTGCCTCAACTTATTTTTTTTTTCCAAGAGAATATTACTCTCTTCTTCTGTGCCACTTGCAAAAGCAAAATATGTGTACCATAAGGATATCGTCATCACTGAGTTTCAAGGCAAAAAAAAGGCCTGTGAGTCTTAGGATTCTAACCTGAGACTTCTGGGAATGCAAATACCTCATCAGAAAAGTGATTCATTTGGGATATTTATTTGGAGAGAAGGATTTCAAATTCATCAGTCCACTGGGTATGTTCATCCTCCACAGAAAGATTTAAGGAGAAGCAGTTAAAACTAAGAATATCTCCTGTGAGTTATTTGTTTCCTTTTCTAAGAAGGAGTTAAGAACAATTCATTTGCTAGGTAGCTCACTCTCTCTTGGTGAGGGCCTCTTTTTCATTAGTACAATCTTACTTTTTAATCTTAATTTTTTCAGTTTTCTCTGGCTCTAATGAATTGTTAAACTTGACCTCAGGGAGAAATTTGGAGTATGAAGTACACTAATTGACCTAGGGGGAGGACATTGCCTGTATTTAGAAAGTACAGGGGGCCTTGTTTTTGGGAACTAATTGCCTCTTTACAACTCCTGTTGGGTTTTCTTACAACTTAAGTCTGAAGGATCCCGTTAAAGTTGTGATGTGTCTTGGCCAAAAACTTTATTTCAGCAAGGAATTGAATAGTGAATGCACAGTTCAACAGTCTCACTTGGAAATCGTATCCCTACTTTTTCAGAAATTTTAAATATTCATTTGGGTTGCCAGTTCAATGACAGAAACAAACAAAAACCTATTCACAGAATCACAGAATCGCTCGGTTGGAAAAGACCTCCGAGATCATCACGTCCAACCGCTCCTGTCTACCCCCTAAACCATATCCCTAAGTACCTCGTCTACCCGCTCTTTAAACACATCCAGGGATGGTGACTCCACCACCTCCCTGGGCAGCCTGTTCCAGCCTCTGACAACCCTCTCAGTAAAGAACTTCCTCCTTATCTCTAACCTGAACCTCCCTTGGCACAGCTTGGTGCCATTTCCCCTTGTTCTATCCTCTATCATCTGGGAGAAAAGACCAGCACCCACCTCTCTACAACCTCCCTTTAGGCAGTTGTAGGTGGTGATGAGGTCTCCCCTCAGCCTTCTCTTCTCCAGGCTAAACAACCTCAGTTCCCTCAGCCGCTCCTCATCAGGCTTGTTCTCCAGACCCCTCACCATCCTCGTGGCTCTTCTCTGAACACGCTCCAGAATCTCAACATCCTTCTTGTAGTGAGGGGCCCAGAACTGAACACAGCACTCAAGGTGCCTAATTATGAGGAATAAATTGTTATATACATAATGAATTTGAAGGGAAAATGAATGGAACTTTGATTTGCTGGCTAGTTGAACACTTGTTCATATAACTTCTCTTGCATGGAATCACTGTCTTAACAAAGTGCTCATAATAAACCACCAGTTATAAAATCCCAGCTTTTCGAAGAGTGATAAATTGAAGTTAAATTCTCAAGTGCAACAGCTACCTTTTTTGACAGAGCCTATGAACTATTTAAGCTGATGTTAGTGGAAGAAGATATATTTATCAGTCGATCTTGAGGGTTTTAAAGAAAATTCAAGTTATCAGTGAAAAAATTCTGTGGGTGCTCTTGTTTTTCAGAAAAGGAAAAAATTCTACATATATATACACACACACGTTTTCATATAAAAAGCTAGCTTTACATTTTTTTTTGTATTTCAAAGAAAATTATGAAGAAGGTAGAATCTAAGGTGCTTATAAAAATTTGGAGCCTGAAATCGCACAAAAAACCTGTAATATTTAACAAAATGAGATGTTATTGCAGTTCTACAGGATCTCGTCTATGCATATGTAAGTGCATAAGTCTATATAAAGCAAAATATGACTTCATTTGTACAGTTTTATCTAAGTAACAATCCAATTTTTTAACCTTCAAAGTATTTTTCATCAGATTTTTGTACAGAGCTCAATCATGTTCTCAACTACTAGTTAACAGATACTTTACTTAAATTGTATGAAGTACTCTTTTTTCCAATTAGCTTAAAATAGACAAGCAAATTCTTTTTTAAAAAAAAAAAAAAAGTCAGCCAAGTCAGCTTTTATCAGTAGATTACGCTTGAAAGTGTGCACGTATCTTCATCCAGGTTCTTGTATTATCAAGTGCTTATTATCAGCTGATGATAAAAAAACAAATGAATTAATGAAATAGACCACAGCAGGAACTGAGTCACTGACAACATGACTATGGTTAGCAAAGGTTGCTGGTTTTTTTACTGTTTAACATATTGGAATAGGAGACAGAAGGGGGGGGCGGGAAAGGGTTTCCTAGACAGCCAACATGTTTCAAGTATAAATTGAGCCACTCTCTTAATCCTTAACGATTTGTCAAAATTGAAGGGGACATGCTATTTTTCCTTTGGTGATTATAGAATAGAAATAAGCTCTCAAACAATCTAACTGTGGTCTTGTCTTAAGTGAGTTACAGCCTCTTAGCCCATGCCAGCCAGGCTTTGTGGATTTGGTTTTCTTTTCTCACCCCACTCTTGGATTTGAGACACTTCATTAAGCAGTAACAGCAATATCAAGTTATTTAGTTGTGTTTAATGGAATCCTGCTTTAAACAAAACAACCAAACAAAAAAACCTTTTCCAGAGATATAGAGAGGGCATAGAAAATACTGGAGAAATTTAATTATGAAGAAAGATGGAATATAACTAATACAAAAGAACTAAATAAATAGTGAAGAAACATAAGAGCAGTGCATAAACGCTTTCCTGAGGTGGTTTTTTTTTTTTTACTGTTGCAAGTAGTATTTTTTGAGAGTTTGTTTGTGGGGGTGTTTTGTGGGTTGTTTTTGCTGGTTTTGTGTCATTTGGGAGTGTTTATTGTTTGGGGTGTTTTGTGGTTTGTTTAAGGGTTTGGGGTTTTTTCAAGATTTAAGTTTATTTCTGGGTAAAGTGATGCTTTCCTTTGTCTTCACTCATGTATGTGTTTCTTTTTAGATGATATTTTGAAGTAATCATATCTAATAATCCAAATATTACTTAGTGAAGGTAAAAGATGAAAATTTATCCTAAATTACAGGACAATGTAATTGATATTAAGTTGAAGAATAGTTTGAAAATCCTTGTTTCTTGCTAAAAGTAGGTATATCTCGAAGTCATGGTGAAAATATTGTGTCTGAGGAATTGGGCTGTATTTCTTTTGAGATCGGCTTTTAAATGCAACAGATGGGATGGTGTGGGCTTTGGCTTTTTAGTTGGTTTTGTTGGTTTGCGTTGGTTGGTTGTGGGTTTTTTGGTTGTATGTGAAAATCCTGAGACCTGAGGTTAAGAAAGGTTGGAAAATGTGACTTTTTCAGACTCAGTGACTGTAACTGAGAGAATCTGATAGATTTGTAATACACTATGTGACAAAAGAATTTTAAAAGAAAGCTTAATGCCTGTAATCCTCATGTCATTGAAAAGTCTTAGGATATTAAAATTGAGAAATGTTGTTTTACTTACTCACTTATCTCATTACACTGAGCATAGAACCCCCCTGACAAAGATAAAACTGACAAATGTGCAACCAATCTTCCCACTCCCAAGAAAAGACAAGAAAATTAGCTCTATGTGCTGTTGGAGTGCACCTCCAGGCTTCTGCAACAATAATAGAGATTAACTTGTAATTGTGTGTTGCCCCCTGCTCCTCTAGCCATCTGTAGATGATGGAAATGGTTGTGAATGGCACGAAACAGGGAGGCTAGCAGGGAGGAAAACCAATGACAGAGATTTCCCTCCTTGTTATGCGTGGTCTATTCTCTTCCATTCATATTCATAAAATGACAGAAATTAGAGATGAGAAAGATGTAATAGGTCATATTAAACATCTTTCAATAAGGACAGGGTTGTTTCCTACAGTATCTTTCTTCTTGTGCATTACCTAATTCATTTGTAAAAGACCAAAGGAATGAGACTTCTATCACTTCCCTTGGGGGTGTCTTTTCTACAGTATAATAGCCATCCTCTCTGTTAGGAATATTTTTTCTGACATTCAGCCAAAAAATATTGTCTGCTCAATTTACTCCCATCACTCTCTTTGTACTACATAGGTTTGCACCTTTCCCATATTTTTGATAGGAATTTGTCCCGCTTGATTCAATGGTGAAGCTTAGTTAAGTCATATGTGATTACTTTGCTAGCCTATTTAAATGAGAAATGCATCTTTCTAAATTTCTCACTTTACTTTGACTCACCTCAGTTTTAGAGGAATCTTACGCTTTATTGCAAGGCTTTTTACGAGGAAAAAGTTTGTTTTCTGAAATGCTGTAACCGTTGCTTTTTCTACACGCCAACTGACATACCTTTCTTTATGCTGTTTTACACTGTAAGCCCGTTTGAGAGGCAATTCTGGCATTCAACAGCCTTAACAGCAAGAGGGCTTTTTATGAAGCATATGTTCAGGTTTCCAGAAGTGCTTGGAAGATGTAGGGTCAAAAATTCAGTGTTCAGAAGTAGCTTCAACACTTTTGTGTGCAGCTTTAATGAGCCTTCAATAGGGCAAATATAGGGTTTAAATATTGATATTATATTCAAAGCAAAAGATAAATGATAAACATGGGCAAATACTTACTCCACATCAGCTTTTTGACTGAAAGCCTTATTCAGTCTGTTGTTGCTCTTCTGATTTTGACTCCTATACTGTAAGACCACTTCCACTCACTCAGCCTGTTTAACTACAGGTGCTTTTAATAGGTCTGGGCCAATATATTATTGTTCTAATGCAGTTGAATGACATAATTATGTTAACAGAAAAAAATCCAGTTAATCTAAAGGTTTATTTAAACACATCTTAGTTTTCTATCTATATTATTTAATATCAGAGTACTGTACCTACTGGGACAATATTCCTAGTGCAAACACATTTATATAAACTCATCTAAGCTTTGTGTCAATATGTAGCAGCAGCAGCAGCAGCAGTAGTAGTGCTGTTGCCTGTGTTTCCCCACCCTCAAGTAACAAGTTATACTGGTGCAAGCATATTTTCTGTTTCAGCGTCAATGTTGCTGTGTTTATCAAAGACCCTAACTTTTGTCATTTTTGAGTGAATGACAATGCTGGCAGGCCTTTGTGGTGTAGATGCGGTCTTACGGGTCACGGGGATCGCTGTTCTAAGTAGCACTTGCCTGACGGTGACCACGTATTAAGTCATGCTATTACTCATAATGTTTTTTCACACAAAAACACTCAAAGAAATTATAAAGTCAGTGGATAGATTTTTTTAAAATGCAGTTTTATTTTTCAGAACTCTAGAAATTTGCCTGTCCTACATAGAATAAAATTGAGAATAAAATTTAGTTTCTCTTACTTCTATAAAATATTAGATTTTTACCAACTTTCTCAAGCAATTTCAAGGTTGCTTTTTTTGTTGTTGACCAACCTCCTTACAGCTGTTTTTATATATATTAAATGTTAAACTGCTCCCAGATACACTTTTATTTGACTGTTAGAATGGAAATAAAGTAAAAAAAAAAAAAGAATAATTAGAAATTAAGTCCAAAAACTCAGTGCAAAAGGATTTGCCAATTGACATTATGGTGTAAAAATTACATAATTACAAATTAAGTTAGCTATTAAAATCAGTAAGTGTATATATGTGTTAGTATCTCTCAGTGTACAGGTGAATGCACATACATAAAAGTGCCAGGTCTGTAAAGATTTCTCACCATGTGTGGCTTGATCATTGGGAAGCTTCACTGGAGATGCTCAGAATCCTGCAGGTTCTGGTCCTTCTGCTGCCAATTCCCTGAGTGTTGTCACCTCAGAGGCAATAGCATAGCGACCAGATCTTGCAAGTCTATACAAAGGGAATGTACATCTGCAGACTTTTACATCTTTATAAGCAAGCAAGGATTTGTGTGTTTAAACTCTAGTCTTCTAATCCAGATTTTTCAGTTTGGTTACTCACTCTCGAGGTTTTCTGGGATGTATGGGAAAGTGCACATTTCACCAGGTATAACTTCTATTTATGTATTTGAATCATTTTCCACTTGAAAAAACTGAAATGTGTCTCATTAAAGACAGCCAGTAGGGCATTTTCAAAGTATCATCATGGCACCTGAAGATGACTGTAAACTTTTTAGGAAAACACTTAAAATACATATTCAAATTATAGAAGACTTATGCCTTGTAAATAGTGTATATCTTATTGTTTCTGCTGATTTTTTTTGTTGTTCTGACCTTTTTCCTGCTAGCTTCAATAGAGTTAGAGGTTTCTCCTGAACTGTTATGCATTGCTCCTTCTTCTCTCTGCTGCATATCTTCCCAAAAATATATCAAGAGGAATCATTACGGGTATATTTTCTACCTAATGTGTTTAATCAATTTTTTCTCTTCTTTCAGCTTAATATGGACTTCAAAATAATGCTGGTTGTTTGCTTTCAGATAAACTTTGTTCTTAATTTAGTACTCTCTAATTCATTTTTAGATACCTCTCACCACATTTAAAAATAATTTTCTTAAAATCTGAAACACTTGTTCACTCATAACACACTGCCAGTATAGAGACAGTAAATTAAAAATTTTAAAATGTGACAACTAAGCATCCCTTCTAATCTGGTTCCAAAAGGCAAACTAAGTTATTTAATTTTTACTCAGTTATAAATCTTGTTTTGTATTAAACAAAGCAACATGACTTTAAGATACAGATTGTATATTCTAATTATTCTAATCTGAATTGATAATGACACATGAAACTGATAACAGAAACATTTTTCTTTTACCAGACACCTATAAGTCTTGAAGATTGATGTAAAACCAATTTTTATTAACTAAATAAAAAAACTCTATCAGAACTTTAGCTTTCTGAACTCTACAGAAGTAATTTTTAAAATACATTTTTCACAGTGGAGCTTTTATTCCTTTCTTCATTTGACATTGCCAGTAGGGACCTCTGTTCAGTGTTTCATCCAAAGAAGACACCTTTGACAGAATGGTTGCTCTTCCCCTACGAGCACTGTGCCTCCGTGTCATTGCTGAATTAGAGCCTAAGTTTTTATGTTGTCCTTCAACCCCTGGCCTTCTGGCCTGAAGGCAAGAATATTACTAGCGCAGCTATGCTGAAACAAAAAACCAGAGAGCATGCAAAGATGAAAGAGTG
>NW_010192336.1:38498-49936 GCF_000695765.1 Mesitornis unicolor
TAAAAACTAACCATTTCTGTGTATTTTCCTCTTCTAAAAAAAATAGGCAAAACCCTCTTTCCTTTCTCTTGAAGCTTGAGTCTGACTCTAGGCAGCTTTGGCTTGTTCACTGACCCAGGAACAAGTACCATCATCCTATTAGTACTCTGAATGTGAGATAACCATACCATGACAGTCTCTTGAACTTCAGTGCATACATATGTTTTGAGGCAGATGAAGACTATGTATTTGGGTTTTTGAGGGTGAGATGGTGTTTCTTCATGATGACAATTATGGTTATTACAGTCCATTAAAAATAATTAAAAAAAAAAATTAGTTATGTGGTATACATAATGAATCCACAGCAGAAATCTTTCAAATTAGTATTACAGTAGTATGTGTTAGAACGTATATCTTTTAATCTGCTTCATAGTGTTGAAACAAACTATTACAAGGATTTATCAGCATAATGAAGGTAGCATCCGTTTTTAAAAGCCCAAGTTTTACACCATGAATTTGTTCTAAAAGTATAATCCTTTAGTAGCTACAACATTAATCCATGCAATAATTTGACATTATATAATTAGACATTTATTAGAAAGTGTTCCTTTCTTTGTTCTGAAACCTGTAGCAGCTTGCTCCATCTGATTATTTCATATTTCTTACATTGAAATAGATGGCAAAGAGTCAGGTTGTCATTCCTTAGTCATTTCTTCATGCTCATCTACTAGATTTCCACCATGTTCCCTGCCTTTTCTTTCCAAAGTGAAGAATCCTATTCTACGCTGTTCTTAGCTTAAAAACCACTACACGCCTTTGATCGTACTTGTGTTGCCTCTTCAAAATTTTTCTAGTTTTTCTATACATCCTTTTTCAGACACCAAGAATCAGAACTCCTTGTGTTTTTTCAAGATGCTGGTTCTCCATGGGTTTAACAGTAGCAAAGGGATATTTAATTTTTTGTTCAAAGCTCCTTTTCTAATAATGCCTAATCTGCTGTCCTGACACTGATGTGCTGCTCAGGTTAAATTTCCATGTGGCCTTCCGTTATTGCAATATCTTGTTCTTCAGCAGGCAACTGCAGTTAAATAATTACAAAAGCTGTAGAGAACTCAGTAAGGTAATATTCTACAGAAGTATAAGCCTCAGCAAAGAACAAAAAACTTATTTCTGTATTTCTTATTTCTTTTTTCCCCTTTGTGTATGAAGATTTGATCTAATAAGGATAATAAAGTTTGGTAAGCATTGCAGAAAAAGTCTCTCTGCACTGTCTAGTAAAACTAAAACTCTGATGACTGTGATATGCAGAGGAGTGATAATACAAGCCAGAAGAAGAGGTAGTATGAGATGTTGCTGTAAGTATTCCTCTCTATTTGCAGCCTCTCAGAGAGACTACTCCAGTGTTTAGTGTTTTGGAAATACTTGAGTCAGATGAGCAGTAGCGGATTTATAGGACTAGCAGGGAATCCAAGTCCTCCAGTACATCTAAAGTGCCAACAGAATTATAAGTTATGTAAGTTAAGGAAGCAATATTTAAGTAATCAAAATATCTAGACTGATTGGGAAAGATTTGCCTTACTACAAATGAATAAGGTTAAAGTCAGTTATATAAAACAAAGGAGCTGAAGGTAGGAATAACTGACAGTTATTTAATTGTGGGGTCTTATTTTCCAAAATACTTGTTTTTTATAGGTTTTAGATGAAATTTTACATCAACATATGAACCTTGCAAGAATGTAGTGTTATCCTAATAAAATTAAACCCCAAGACCTCAGTCTTTTTCTTTCTGCTCTAGCCTAGTCTGGTACCACAAAACAGTTGTAAAGCTGATGAATTTGGTTCCTGGGGGCTCCCAACATTATTGGAACACTGGACGCTTGAGTCATGACTGCTCTTGGATTTTACCTTTGTTCTGTGCTGTAGCTTGACTGAATTCGAGGGATTTGGAGTGGTTCTTGATTAAAATTGGAAACTGGCAGTGAGATGGAAAAGGATTAAGCCCTCTTTCATTTCCATTCTAACTCTTTATGCCTCCCTTTCAGCATGAAGCAACAGTAAGCAAGGTAGTAATACCAAATGCTTAAACACTCCATATAGCTTTAAATTAGGGTAAATATAATAAGACATATTTTCTTCTTCCAAATTCTTTGTAAAGATTCCATTCTTGGGGCATTGTCTCCCTCCTTCATTGATTTTGGTATCAAGCGTACTTATTTTGCACTTTGCAATATATTTGTTATAGAACAAGCTTTTTTCTTAGAATGCTTATTTCATAATCAAAGAATTTTTACTTGTGCTCCCTCTAATTTCATCACTTAGGGGAATGGGAAGTTGGGATGAAAGAGAAGCAGGAAAAGGAAGGCATCCATTACACAGGGTCCTGGCTTTCAATATAGAAAGAAATTTTCACAGGAAATAATTTGTTCCTTGTTAGATTATGCAATTTCAAAACTGAGATCCATCAGTCATTTAATAAAGACATTTATCAAATACCTTATGAAGCATTGTTAAGAATTAGATGCAAAAAAACACAGTAATAGAAAAACAAGAAATGTTTCTCTTCACGTACCTTTATATCGCAAAGTTAGAACAATGTGATTAGTTGAGGAAGAAAAGCAGTATATTTAGTGCTTTCCGTAGTTTTGTACCTAGATACATATATATGCAATAAATAGTGGAATTTATTGTAATTCCAAATACTTATTAATTTCTTAAATTTATTTCTCAGAAGACGTAAGTTTCACATTTTGATTAAATGTACTTTTTAAAGAACCCTCTCTATATGTTAAAAGAAAGTTCAAATATGTTCAAAAAAACCCTAAGTTTAATGTTTGAATAGGTGTAGCACTTTTATATGTGCTTAACATGAAACCTTTTTAAAAAATTCCTTCTACTAGAGACAATGAAAAAAGAATATAATGCTTAATTGGTTTTTTGTTTGCTTTATATTTAAAGAGCTGCTCTATCTTCCACTGTAGTGTTTTCTTCATTCAGACAGATATCTTCCTGGAATGCCATAATATCTTGCACAGATTCTGTCCCGTTAGTTTAAATGAACATTCTGTGTATCATATAATCTTCTTATTTAAAATGTTGATGGAAATGGTTTGCTCAACTGTTATGACCTTTATCCGCATGAAATGTATAGTGTCTAAATGATTAATCTGAAGCTACATCTATTCTGCATATTTTCTACTGTACATTGTAGCAATGTAAATGGCTGAAGAGGTATGAGCATTTGTCTACCAAGGAAAAGAAAAAAAAATATAGAAAATATATAGAAAAGGTTAGCTCCTTACTGCATTTTCCTTAAGAACACAGTAACACCTGATTACTTTCAAGCTTAGTTGGAAATAATGTGTATCAAACATATACAAACATTAGTTTTGCACACAGCAGAAAAGTTAAATAGAAGGAAAATTACCTGGGAAATAATCCATGTTAATTTTGTTCTAGTGGGGCTGAATATTTAGTTCGCAATGATAGTTCAAGATTTAATGGCAACTTCATATAAATAAATGTGTAAATAGGTTGTATTCTAGGAAAATCCATTTTTTACTATGAGCAAGGTAATCTTGCATCTGAAAAATCTTATTAGCTCCACTATTGATCTGTGGGCTTTATCTTGCAAGATTCTCAGCATTTGTTTTTAAGTATAGTAAAACCTTTCTGCATCTGGTCAACTGAACAGCGATAATATTTGAGTTTTTAGGAAGACTTTTCAGATGCACATTTGCTTTGCTTAATGATGCCTGTTTGCTTAGTATGAAGCAGTTTGTGTAGGACCACTACCTCTGATTTGTCAGAGTGCAGAACTACAGTATAGGAGAGTCAAAGTACAGGGAACTACAGACAGCGGTGCCTGGATCTAGTTCTTCCCTTTTTCATTTGCCTTTGTCCATGCACCTTCATTTGCCTCATTTATAAGCCAGAGCTGCCCCAGGTTACTGCTTTTGTTGTATTGTTGTATATGGCTTTTCCTTATGGAATGTCACGAGTCTTTTGTCACCCCTTTGCATAATAAATATTTCTGTCTTTTCTAATTAAGCAAGTTTTTATACATTTATGTTGGATGTTTGATGGATTTAACTCTATGTTCATAGCACTGTCAGCAGAGTGTCTGCCATAGGACTGAAATTATCCGAACTTTCAATTTGTAGGAGCAAGCTTAAAACCTGCCTTTTTTCCATGTACCGATAGAACTGAAATAGTTTTTAGTGTGTCCATAAGAGAAGCTAGCAAGAGCTTTTCTGTTAACTAACATGAAAATATGATCAGTGATCCTTTCGTAAGAGAGAGTGTCCCAATATTTTCCTTATTCATAACGGGCTCATTGGTATGTCAAATGAATACGGAAGTAGGAAGGAGGGAATTGCATTTTACACTTTTAATACATAATACATCATCATACTGTGTTATAATTTTGTTTTGCTTAAGCTCATAAGAACCCAGGTAAAAATAACCATGTTCAGAAGTAGTTTCCTCTGCTTAACAGACTCCAAGGGAGGAATCTCTAAATTAGTTTCTTCCCCTCCAAGCAAACACGCAGCCCTTTATGTTTGTCCCATTAACGCTCAGTAATAAGTTAGTCTTCAAATATCAATAAGATGATGTGGTCTTGATGGAAGTTAAATGTCCCTAAATCCTATGAATTGATCTGCAGGAGCTGTTTTCCACATGAGCGGTGCCTTCACCCAGGCATACATCCGCAGAGCAGCGGAGGTCAGGGTGAGGAAGGAGGAGCAGGCTTGGCGGCACACATGCACTCAATTCCTGACAGTGTCTTGCTTCAGCAAAGGGAAGTGAAGCGCGTATACCATGCTCAGTGGCATTTCCAAATGCAGCTCAGCTGGGGGCCTCTGCTTATTGCATCAGTGGCACATACTGAGAAAAAAAAAAGGAAATACATAATTTTGTCAAAGTAGTAGATCACAATCTCTCCCTCCTCCTTCAAAATCATCACCAGCACACACTAATAGCTCTAATAGATACAGATTTTATGCATATTTCAGTCACAGCAGTATTTCTAATGCATATTTGAAAGGGTCCTTAATTTATGTCTACCAACTGTGTGGTGCCCTTCTTTTGGGTAATGTCATCATCCTAATGGTGTTTCTATTATACTCAAAGGTAGCAAATGAGGCTTATTGCAGGAAGGTAATTGATTTTCACTGAGTGAAAATGTAAATAGCCATAAGAAATCCTATGAAAGACAAGCAGTTCAGAATTGCGAGAAAAAAATTATTCATATACATTACTTATTGGTGTTAGTACCTGTAAAATGTTTCTTATTATAAGAAACCCACAATGACTGTGTTTCACATTATTTTATTTCAAATTGAAGTAAAAATTGGAGAATTTAGATGATTTTGTCTTTACCAGTTTGACTGCATTTTATGAAAATTACCATCCTGTTCAGTAAGGGTGCTTCATTTTGTCAGGTTTCTCTCAAGTGGAAGTGAATAAAATTCCTGATATAGACGTGTAAAGAAAAATGGTTCTTTGGGATTTCAGCAGTAAGAGGTAGTCATTTAATGCACACTCTTTGTGGATTGTCAGTGTGAGCTTTCCTTTGCATCTTAAAGGGTTATTGGGGATGGTGCAGTGTACTCAGACCTCAGGATTCCAGAAGAATGCATGAGTTAAAAAGAAAAGATGCCCTTCGTGTTCTGGCTGCATCACAGCCACCGTTTTAGGGAATTGTTTTAGGTCAGCAAAAATAGCCACCTGTGGTCACAGCCTTTCTGTGTATTTTGCAAAGTGTGTAGGGTTTTTTTCCCCCCCACGCAGAATATTGTCTTTCCATTATTTTTGCTATCCACAGTGTGCTCCTGATTGCCAAAGTGATACCTGCTATGAGGGGCAAAGCTGATTAGATGCACATTTGTGTCCTTTCAATATTGCACTGAGAGTTTAAAGTTCTGTGTGTTTTATGATCAAGGACTGATAGCAATAGGTTATTTTTCTCCCATGAATAAACTGATTTTCAAATCTTCCAGTGAGTAAATGACAAGCAAATCCTGCACATTTTAATCCCTGCTGGCTCTCTCCATTATCTCCTAAGTCACAGTTTTGTCCCAGCATAATTGTTTGGAGGTTTTTGTCATGTAATTATTATTTTCATAACAAAAACTCATTCTACAAATTTATTTTGTTTAGAATTGGAACACTTTTGGCTTTCTACCTAATATTTAGCCTTCTGCAGTTTGCTTCGATGAAAATAAAAAGCCTAATAGAGACTTCACTTGAACTATGGAGTTGAGAATGCTCTGAGTTTTAATATGAAATAATAATACTGGTATTAAAGATGAATGTGAAAGTCTTAAAAAGTGACAAAATTTTTATTAGTTCTTTAGCTTTGATTGGCCTCTGCCTTTAGTATTTTTCTGTACATCTATCTTACATGTTCTGGCTGATCAAGCCAGAGCAAGATTTGGAATGTGTGTAAGTGCAAAACAAATCAGAATGCTTTCTTTAAATTTATAATAACCAAAAGCAAAATTTGTGTGGTTTTGTTATTAATGTCAATTACCTGCCTCCAGTTTTATGCAATACTTAGCTTGACTCTTAATAGTACCTACAAGATTTTTAAAAACAAATCCATTATTCTTACAAACAACTTTTTATCTACTAAAAAAAAAATGACATCTTGACTTTGTCAAAAAACCTGTAGAATCAAAAGTATTGCAGTCTTAATTCTATATAGATGCAAACTGTAGTTTGACATCTTAGATGTACAGAGTACCTGTGCATTATTGTCTGTTTCAATTTGGTATTAATCTATGAGGATTGAAAACAAAATAAAAATATCATCCGTGAACGTTGCTTATATCTTCGTATGGTGTTACCAAAGCAGCAGGTCTGATGCTTGTTAGAAGAATTTTTACAGTAAGCCTACTTTTTGTCTCCAAAACAAATCTGCATATTGTCTGATACACATGTTTATGGTGCACTTGACAATCTTTTAACTTGTAGGTCTTCAGGATAAAAAGTAGAAAAGCTTTTTACAAAAATAAATAAAAGGACCCAGGGAAACAAATCTGAACTGCATGCTCTGTCTCCGTAGTTTCGGTAGCATGGCCTATTCAGGTACATCTCTACCCATAAAGCTACGGAGGGATTGAATACAGGACAAAAGGAAAACTTCTGTGCAGAAATGTTCCACTGTTCAGCAGAGGAGAATTACTCAGATCAGCAAATATTTACTAGAATGCTGTATCTCTCTGGTCATTACATAAATATATGGCTGTATTATATAGCCATAGATTTCATTACCTTCATTATTGCAATCTAAGACTAAAGTTCAATGTCCTATATATTTTTTTTTCTTAAAACTAAAAGAATAGTTGGCAGTGTGTAATTCTGCAGGAGAGATTTGAATCTGGAAACTTGAATACTGGTTGAGAGTATTTGAAACTTGAATCTGAATGCTTTTAAAAAATTGTGCCATTTTGTTGTTTGACACTAATTTTCTACACAGCATGTATTAGCAATGACTGAAATTAGCTCCCAGTGAATTGTAGTTAAGCTATTTTATACCATCTGCAAGGAGTTTCTGATGGTAGCACTATCTCTTGGGGTTTTTTGTTGGTTTTGGTTTTGGTTTTGTGGGGTTTTTTTAAATTTAATTCTCTAAGAATGTAATGTTCATGGAAGATGAAGTTGACAGCCTTGTAGTCTTCCAGCTTCACAATACCAATACAACATCATTAGTGGAGTTTCCACTGCAACAGGTCTTAGCCCTGACCTACAGATACAGATTAACTGTAACCCGGTACTAATCCTTACAGTTTCACTGGACTCAACTAATTCAATGAACTGGCAGTTTACACCTGGAAAGGATTTGACCATGCTTCATATTGGAAGTGGGCTCTATGGGATCATGGGTGAAATCATAACCAGACCAAAATCAATGCAGGTTGGTTAGCCTTTGACTTGTGAGTAGGGAAATCCTGGTCCCTCAAAACATTCCCACTTAACTGTTAGCAGTCACAAGAACATCAGTAGTGCCAGGCCTGATGGCAGGTTTCGTGATACAAACCTTCATAAGAAATTGTGTGGAATCTATTTATCCCACCAAATCTATTCTTTGTACTTAACTGACTTTTCTCAGGTATAACAACATTTTTTTTTAAGTATTAAAAAGTATTTAAATATTAAAGAGTACTTGAAAAAAATAACCAGAACTAGATTGCTGCTAGGTTGGTAGTTGCATGCTTATCTTCTGTAATTTTTTTTTTAGCCTTAAGTTTCAGAAGTTTAACATTCCTATAAAATCCACATGTGCTAAATAATAATGTACTAGGTGGTACTTTGTGTGCACACATTTTGAACCATATTGCATACTCTGATCTAATAATTTGCTAATGGATATGTAAAATATCTGTATCTCCTGGAAAAAAGATGTTTCTTTAAGCTTTGGACACGCTGGTTATTATCTCAGGAATTTGAATCTGAAACATTACACTATTTTCATACATAAGTTCTGTGTTTTCAGACTGGGACGTTTATCAGACAGACAAATCTGCAGTGGTGAGAAAAAGGCAGTATTTGACCTTCTCCACTGTTCTCCCCCTCTTATAAAGAAAAATTATGGTGGCTAGTTAGTATTCACAAGATGTCACCGAAGAGATGATTTGCCTTAGAATAAATATGATTGAATTAGAAATGCACAGTACTGATACCCTGACCTCACATAAATGTGTTCATTATTTATAAAAATGTACTTAGATATACTACCCTGTTAGTCTGTTAATTGTGTCCATATATTAAGTAAATATGTAATTCAATTCCAGACTTAATTGGAAGGTTTTATATAGGAAGATGAAAGACAAATGTAAGTTCATTCATACTTTTGAAGAAACTAATCAGAGTACTCTGATAATTGATACATATTCACATTTTAAAATAGGAAATATATCTGCTTTTTATAGCCTAGATCTATTATTTTTAGGACTTTAATTAAAAAAACAATTGCAGTTTATTTTAAACTTTTATAAGGAATTAATATTGAGCTTTGGAGATGCTGTTTCTTTAATATTGTTCTGCAGTTAACATTTCTAAGCTCTGAAACAAGTGATAAAGTAGTTGAAGTAAGTAAATAAGTAATAAAAAGCACATCAAAGTAGTTATGATGAGACAGCCAGATGGCAGAGAATTGCAGTTCTTGCTGTAATTTTATCAAAATTACTATTGTCATGGCATGTTAGTTTTCATAAGAATTTGTACAGTCACTGATCTTATACAGACAAATTAATTTCAGGTTCTCTCATGTGTAGTCACATAACAGCTATACTTGAGCACGCACAAAGGAAAATTAAATAATCATAGTCACATAAACTTGAAAAGCGGCACAATTTAAGTTTACTATTCCATAACGTCTTGGGATCAGTGATCATTTTTCTTATGGTAGACTCAATTTGATCTACAGCAATTCTGCCATTATATAGTTTCTGCTGCATTTAATCTTCATTATGAAAAGATATAGTATCATCTAATAGGGTGGAATTAGTAGTAATGCACAAGCATTGTAATAATTCCTAGGAGTTATATCACTTCAAGGAGTTTCATACTTTTTCCTCTCTCATAAAGCTACTGGGATGAAAATAATTGAACCATTTAAGTTTCATAAATATGTTACCGTTACATGTTCTTTTCTTTAGTAAAGGATAACCTGTGTCCTATAAATGCTTGCAGAGGAGAAAAAAATTTGAGAATTACATACAATGAAAGTATAATCCTATTTTGATCTGAATCCCAGGTAGGATAATGGCAGGCTTTAGCCCATTTTGTTTCCCCTCCACTGTGCAGCCCAAAGGACCATGAGGGAATTCCTCTCCTGAAGCTGGGCTTTCTTAACAACTTGTTTTTCCTACTCTTTCTATTGCTACATGTTTCCATGTGAATCGTCCTCCATTAAGAACTGTTGGGTAAAATAGATGCATCGGCATATATAATTTAATCTAGTTTTAAAGATTTGTGTACTCTGACTGAACTAGATATCTATTGCATCCTTATTCAATTTAAGTCAATGTAATTTAAGACTAGGGGGTTTTTGGGTTGTTTGGGGAGGTTTTTTGGCTTTTGGGTTTTTGGTTTTTTGTGTTTTTTGGGGGTTTTTTTTGAGATACTAGTCCTAAGGCTTTGCAACTAACTTTTCTGTAGACTCATATTTTTGTGTGTTGCTACACAGTCTCCCCAATAAAAAAAAAGCTGAAAAAATTATGGAGAAATAGTCAGGCTGATGGTGATAGACCTTTGTGGAGCCTGGAAGCTCATGAGCTTTCTTAGCAATGCCAAGAAAAACAACAGAATTAGAACTGAAATCCAAGTTACATTTTCACTTTAGTGAAATTTTATTTACTACAATTATTCCTAAATTTTAAGTAAATTATTTAAAATGTATTGTTATTATAGTAGAATTACTAAATTAAGGCTTTTGACTGCTTCTTTAAACTGCTTCTTTAAACTTTAGACATCTGTTCCAAAGTTAGGGTTTTATGCATCTGCTCCTGAATCTTATAACTCTCTAACAGGTATAAAAGCATCTCAATGCAAGAATCAGTTCCTTGATGTGATGGTCGTAGCATTTGGCCCAGAAGGTAGTGCTGATGAATTAAAATTGAGCGTGTCTGAGTATAGATTATGGTATGCTGACAGTATGAAGACACAGGTCTGTCTGACTGAGAAATCCAAGTGGTATTTGTGCTGGATTTTTTAATTATATTTTTGGCTAACTCCTATTCCTAGTGCTTCAGAGGCATTCTTTATCTGCAGAGGTTATTGGTTTATTTTTTGAGGCTTTACTGTACAAAAGGAAGTGACTGAGAATATCAGCAGATTTCTTAGAGAATGATACTTCTTTTAAAAAAAAAAAAAAAGTACTCCAAGCAAGCATGAAATGTTAACTAAAACCAAAAGTGTGGCTATCAACAGATTATTCCTCAAGGCATTAACACTTGAAATGTACAAGAAATATCTCTCTCTATATAGATAGATGCATACATAATAAAAGCATAAATATATATATGAATATATACCTTTAAAAATTTTATTCACATATATTTAAATGAGAAAAACGTTATTCTGTTATTCTAAGTGTAAAATTGTTTTACGGATGCAAATTTAGTGCTGCTGTTTGATCAAGTTTCTTTTTTCATCCCTGTGTAGCTCCCCAGTTATAAAAACTTCTATCTATGCAAACAGTTAAATTAGATTCTGAGATTTGTGCTTGTGGTTCTCATTGATGTCAAAATACTCTAAGTATAAGATGATATTTTAATCACTGAAATGTGTTAAGTTCTAATGGCTGTTTAGTGAATGTGTCATCACAAGAATGTGGCAAAATACAATGGAAGCATATTGGAAAATCAGATTATTTCTGCATAAACAGTTTGTTATCGACACATCTGAGAGAGTACATTTGGCATGAGGAATAACTTTTCATATAATTCTAAGAG
>NW_010192336.1:49967-55894 GCF_000695765.1 Mesitornis unicolor
AATTTGGTGGGCAGGTTGTTTCAGTTTAGTCTATGACTGACTTCACTTGTGACACTGCCCAAGTGACAGAAGTTCTGCTGGACCGCTCTAATATGACAGAGCTGGGTCTTATTGCTTCCTGAGTACAAACTGCAAGAACTTTACTTAAGTAGGCTTAGACCAAAGCTAAAGAATTGGCTTTTGAAGGGATTTTCTCACTGCTGCAGGATGAAATAGTGTTTATAGAAAGCATCTTTGTTTGTCCTGTACCTTCTGCGGGTTTTCTGCATTCTGTTTGTGGTATTTACCTGAATATGGTTTCCAGTCTGCAGGTCACCTGCAACAGATGTGTGCAGAGAGAGAAAAATTATCTGCTACTGTTTTAAAAGCCCTCAAGCAAACTCAGAATGAGAGTGAATGTGAAAGTAGTAATTTCTTTTGAATATAAAATCCAACAATATGTTGATTTTGATGAGCTGATGGTATATTTTCTTGACATTGTAATGAATAAATAGAAAGCTGAAAGTATACTGTAAAATGAAGCTGTGTTCAGCCACACATTAATCTCGTGTATATTTATACGAAAAACCAAAACCCCAAACCAAAACAAAGCAAAAAAACAAACCCAAAACCCAGAGCAACCAGAAAACAAATGCTCTAGGGAATGACAATGATCTGGTAAGATTATTTTAATTTAAAAGAGCAACAATAAATACACCAAACCTATCAACACAAGGGAAACAATTCCTGCTTGAGAAATCTGCCACAAAATAGAATAGTTGAAAACTAGCATTGAAACACCTGGAAGGAGGGAAGATCAAAAGAGAAAAGGAAAAATTAAGCAAGTAATAACATGAGCAGCTGGAAACAGAAAAAGAAACAAAATAGCAGTTGATGAGAGAAAAGAAATGAGAAAAAAAAAAAGCAGCATTTTGCTGAAAACCTATTATTACCAAGAAACAATTTTCAATGTGGCTGAAAATCATGTTTAGCAACAAAACCAAGACTTAATTCATTAAATACCCAAAAACCATGAACCACTTTTCCTGGAGGTTAGTTAAAATAGTTTTAATCCTGTACTTTTTTCCTGTTGAATTGTGTAAAATTGAAGTAGCATTAATTTTAAACAAATGCTTACATTTATCTGTTGTTCACAGAAACACAGAATTATTGAGGCTGGAGAAGACCCTGAGATCATCGATGGGATTGATATTGGTAATCATGGGAAACAAACAACAGTGAACAAATAATCTTAGTCTATGGGACAGCGTACCCAACATGTTCCTGGATACTGATTCAATAAGCTTTTATTTGTATAATCAAGGCAAATATACAGCACATTTTACTGTATCAATTTAGCTATATTTTTAACAATTAATAATTAAGTTCATAAATATGATAAAAAAATATAGACATAGGACCTGTAATGTGACCTTTTACCTTACCCCAAATAATCCTGAAGGAGTCAAGGTAGATCCATGTTTGAACAGCAGGTCGCCTGCAGAACACGCAATGCAGGATTATGGTTTACTTATGGCTCCTTTGTATTGTTATATAAGTTAAGTAGTTTGACTAACCTGGTAAAAATAATTTAATGTTCTACTTCTTTCTTCTGTACTCTACATCACCATGCTGTTGCTCTGAGATTGAAGATAAGTATGGCTTTGCCTTCTTTAAGGGTAAGATTGCAGTGCATACCATTCCATTTGAAATCAGTTGAAACAAGCTTAGCAATAGGGCAGAGCAGATTGGAGGTACTTTAGGAGATCTGAAGTTGACATTTCCTGCTATTGCCTATTGAGTGGCTTCTCATGGAGAATCCATGCTTTGAAGGCTTCTCAGGGAAGCCTCTTGGTGATGCTTCTCATTGACCTTTTAAAAAGATCTTTATAAAAAACCCAATCTTTTCTGTGCTTTCCTCCCTTTAGGAGTAACTGTGAGTCCTAAGAATGGCTAAGGCTAAGTAGAATGTATCCTATATAGCTGAAATGTCTATGTCTGTTCATTAGCTTAGTTTGGTCTTAGATTTTTATTTCAAACACTGTGTCGTCAACAAGGGCATGTGGGTTATTGCAAATACCGGACTAGCTGCTGTCTGAATAGCAGGAAAATTTCTGCTAGAAAACACGTAGTTTAAATAGGGACAACAGTTCTGAAATGTGTATTTAAAAACAAAACAAAACAAAAAAGCCCCCCACAAAACAAACAAACAAAAAACCCAACCAACCAAAACAAAAATACCCAAACAAAGTAAAACCAGTCACAGAATAAATTTAATGAATTTCTAACAAAGCAGTTGAGATGCAAAACTGATTATAAACAAGCACATGTTGCCTTCCTCATACAAAAGCAATGTAAGTTCTCTAAGTGTTGCACTGCTCATGTGTGTCTGGAGAGGCAGGATTTGTGGCCATCATTTATGGAAATGGCTTTGTATCTGTGAGTTGTCTGACCCTCAGCTCTTCCTCCTGGCATTTTTGAGAGCAGCAGGGCAACTGTCAATGAAGATCAAACTTTCTTCAGGAGAGGCCGTATAGAGAGTCTTGTGTTCATAAAAGGAACAGCCGGCCTCTGCCGACACACAGTGCCCCGAAGGAGAACCCAGGAAGGAGCAGCAAATGACGGCAGTAATAAGGAAGCAAAGGAAACTGGAAGCACATTGTAAGACTACTGCTTTTCAGCACATTCTGTGTTGGAAAAGTATACAGGGAGTTATCTTCATACACAACATACACTTCTATATGATTTTTTGCCTTTTATACACAAATATGTGTTTTTCTTTAATTTACTAAGTTGAGGGCTAAAAAAAGTAATTTAAAATATTGGGGGGAAGATTTGTTGTTTGTTTGTTTTAAACAAAGGACCTCATTTAGAAAAAAAGCCAGGTTAAATCCTTAGCTGCATACAGTAACAGTACCCAATACTGATTCTTAATTACTAGAATAACCAGTTCCCAATGTGGTAGAGCTTTAAGCAGGAGCCAGAGATCATAGCAATGGACAGTGAGATGTGGAGAGACAATACTCGCTGTCTCTGTGCATTATACTTTATTGGCCATGTGGCCAGCTACAGGGTGCCTGCTTGCTGTTCCTGGGGGAAAAATATTTTTAGATAGCTTAAATGAAGCATACTAGTGTTGTTTACTTTTAAATGACCAAAAGTACACATAGCACCTTAGAAATGTGTACTGAACCAAAGTTCCTGCCTTTGTAAGCACCTGATGCACAAAAAAATCCTTTGACTGTATGAACTAGCAACAACTACCCGGAAACAGCAGGAAAAGAGATGGGGGGGCAAAACTTTCTTTATTGTCTACATTAAAATTAACGCATAACTAGTGTGATATATAAATACATAATGAAATTATCTGTAGCAGGATTATCTGTAGCAATTTAATCTGTTTTGGTCCTTGGGCTGCTCCTCTTGCGTCCTCCCTAAAAAATGAAAATTTAAAAAAATATAATTACCTCTGTAGGCTAGACATGAAATTGGCCATTTAATTCCTTTCAACAAGGCTTTATCAGCAAATTAAGAGACAATCCATGTACGATTTCTTCTGCAGAGACAACACCCTGAATGAATCATTTATAAGGAGGCATGTGTCGTCCTTAAATAAGATCATAATTACAGATATGCACTTTAAAGTACATATAGAGTACACTTTTAAATTTTATTTTAGATTCTCATGAGTACGTGTGCTGACCCATGTGTGTGGCTTTACAGCTTGTGTCACAACACGACCTCTGGGCCCTTACGCAATCCAGAGATAGAATTCAGACAACTGCTTGTCCTTAGTTCACTGGCAAAAGGGTCTGCTTCCTAAGAAGTCCCCAATCAGTTGTTTAGGCACTTGGATTCTTAAGTTAAGTATTTCTAACTTTAAAAGTATGATGTGGTTTTTTTGAAAGTGCCAGAGGCATGTTAACTTCTGAGTAGAACGCTGCTTGTTGTGCAACAACCTCCTCATTTGGAGTCACGAGAGAGCTACCACAAAGCACTCCCACTGCTGTGATGGTATGCAGTAATGACAATTTCTAAGGAACACTTCAGAAATATATAGGTCATGCTACAAAATCTTTACCATCTGTTTTTCTTCATGCTTGCAAATTATTTCTTTAGAAGTTTACTTAATTGTTTTTATAAAGTACTCATACTTTATAATAGAAGATATCTGCCATTCCTTCCAATGCTTTTTTAATTGAATTTGCAGTGAATACTAATGGTTTCACCAGAAGCTTTAATTAAGAAGAGAAAATATGTGACTACTTTTGGAAAATCTACAGAATTTAGTATAAAGAGATTCCAAAGAGTTTCTGTTATGCCTTTTAGCCCTTTTTTTGTCAACAAAATACACAGACTCAAGAAAGTTGGAGGAATATCCTCTAAGTATGTAGAATTTTATGCAGGCATAAATCTGATACAGTGATGGTGAGGCTACAATTTCTGAAGTATTTTAAAAGCAGTAAAGTACCAGGAATACATGCATGTTGATCCTGTAAATGGGAAATTCCTTCCAAGCTTAACCTACTTTTTCATTTATTGGCAAAATTAAGTTGTAGCGCCATAAAGTTATTTCTTAGAACTCTTCTGTTTTTGTTTTGCAGTAAGACAACCAGATGCTGTTTAAAGTGTATCTATCCCTCTCTGTGGTTTCTCTTTAAAATCCAGTGGGACAAATACATATCCTTTGTAGTGTATTTGTATTATAAAGTAGACTTTAAAAATATACTTTAAAATGAATATTGCTTTCAGGCTTCTTAACAACTTCTGTCTGTTACACGTGAGAACAGAGAAGCTTGCTCTTGGAGATCATTCTTGGATATCTTGATTCTGACTTTGTAGTTCAAATAATTGAATCTGACAGAGGAAAAACTCCATGGATCTGATAAACCATAATTTTAATACAGAGCCTCTAGTAACCTGTTGTCCTCCTTTCATTGAAAACTGCTAAGTCTATAGGGACTGTAATCTGTGAACATTAGGAAACTTGCCAGACGTAGCTATGCATACAAACTACTATTTTCTTCAGATAAATAGCAGTCTGGATTCTGGGTCGCTCCAGTACTGACAGCCTTCTACCAGGCAAAGGTGCCCTCCTATGGAAGCGCTGATCTGTACCTGGCTTTTTGTAGCCAAAGCAAGGAATGATCAGAAGGAAACACTTTTTTTCCTGGTTTTGTTACGAGAATATAGCTACCATTAATAAACTGGTTAAGCTTTTGCCATGTTTGACACTTGTCTACTTGTCTTACCAAATGTATATCATCTCTGCTCAGCTTTTACAAAATGTTCCCAAACTTGTGGATATCCTGTCTCAAATGCATCAGGAATGTGACCTGTCTGTGTACAGCTGCCCCAAGCTTCTTAAAGAACTGATCCTGTGTCTAGGGAGGGATGAACTAATAGTTCTCTATCCAAGGACCAGGATGAAAAAGTGGAAAAGGAGCTAATGTTTGAAGCAGAATTTTCTTCCTACTCTGTCTGGAATAACCTCTGAGTAACTGAGTCACTGGGCTACATTAGTGATTTTCTTTGGTAATTTCTTAGTAATTTTCACTTCTTGTAATTTTCATCCTTCTGTGAACATTGTCTTCCTGGCTAGTCACATTAATCAAGAACTCATGATGTTCAGGCACTGGTGATATAATGATTTCACAGAGACCAGGCAGCTCATTTGATTATAGAAAGAGATTATGATGATGATGATGATTTCAGTAAGTTATCCATTCATTTAATCTGAAAGGTCCAAAGTCTAAGTGCTCTCAAGTTCAGTGTCTGCCTGGATGAATTAAACCATATACCAAGTTCGAGGTACCAGAGTTCTGGAATCATCAAGGCTTTGGTTAATATTTTAGGTCTGATTTTTCTTGATCACTTTCTCTTAATACAAAAGCTGTGAAGTTTTTGTTCTTCCCAGTCCCTAATCACAGAATCACAGAATCACAGAA
>NW_010192337.1:0-343 GCF_000695765.1 Mesitornis unicolor
CAGCGGGAACCGCGCTGTATCCAGCGAGGAGAGGACCCCCTCCAGTCTCCGGCACCTCCGAGCTCGCTCCTCGTCGCTTCCGCAGATACCTTCCCTTTTGAGGGGGTGGTCCTTTGTCCCCTCCCTCGGCAGGAGGGCAAGGAGAGGGGTCCTTCAGGTTTCGCCGAAGACTTTTTCCTTCTTCAAAACGCCCTAAAGGGAGCCAAAGTCTTAGCATACATCCAACTGCATACTAGTGTAAGCCTGTCACTTTGCGGTGCACCCCAAGCCACAAGCAAGCAGCCCCCCCAAAATCCCACTGCCGAAGGAGCAGAAGGCCACCCCAGGGGCTGGTCTGGTAAAA
>NW_010192337.1:474-775 GCF_000695765.1 Mesitornis unicolor
CCCCACATTCATAACCTCCTGGCTCCTGCTGCTGCCATCTTGACAGTTTTCCCCCCCTTCACTCAAGTCATTTAAAAAGCGCAGGCAGAAGAGGCAGGGAGAGCCACCTCGAGAGAGGAGGCAGGCGGGAGTGGGGGGGGAGATCAACAGCCACCTCCACACCGGCAGAAATCGCGATCCGAATTCACGGGAGGAAGAAGCAGCGCTGCTGCATGGTTCCTGCTGCTCCTGCGCTTTCAGCTCCGAGGAGCCTTCCCTTTAAAGGCGAAGGAGGAGAAAGCGGCAAAGCGCCCGCTCCTTC
>NW_010192338.1:0-2123 GCF_000695765.1 Mesitornis unicolor
GAGGGGAGGGGGGTGGAGCTTCTGGGGTCGGGGGCCGGGGTTGTGCGCGTGGGCACGCACACGTGAACGCGCGCACACGTGAACACGCGCGCACACACACGTACACAGACACACATGTGCATGTGAACACACACACGCGAGCACACACGTGAACGCACACACGTGTACACGCACGTGTACACGCACACGTGTGTGAACACACACGTACACACACACACATGAACACACATGTACACACACACCCCCCCACACACACGTACATGTACGCACACACACCTCCCATGGACACACACACACACACACACGTACAGACACGTACACACACACACACCCCCATACACACATGTACAAACACATGCACACACACACACACATGGACATACACAGCCCCCATACACACACATGTACACACAGACACACGTACACACACACATGAACACACACCCATACGCACACACATGTACACACACATGTACACACATGTACACACACACACGTATACACACACACATGTAGACACACACACACCCCCATACACCCCTCATACACACACACACGTACACACGCATGTACACACACACCCCATACACACACACACGTAGACACACATGTACACACACACACGTACACACACACACCCCCCCACACACACACCCACAACAAAACCCACACACACACACACACACACACACGTACACATGTACACCCCCATACACCCATACACACACATGTACACACACACACATGAACACACACCCCCATACACATACACACGTAGACACACACCCCATACACACACATGTACACACACACACATATGAACACACACAGCCCCCATACACACACATGAACACACACATGTACACACGAACACACACATCCCCATACACACATGTACATGTGCACACACACACCACATACACACACATGTACACACACACGTACAGACACGTACACACACGCGTACACACACACCCCCCATACACACACTTACACACACACGTTCAGACACGTGTACACACACACATGTACACACACTCGCCATACACACACACGTACACACCCATGAACAAACACACACACGTACACACACAGCCCCCATACACACACACCCCCATACACCCATACACACACACACACACACATGAACACACACACATGTACACACACATGAACACACACACACACATACACATGTACACCCCCATACACCCATACACACACATGTACACACACACACATGAACACACACCCCCATACACACACGTAGACACACACCCCATACACACACACACGCACACACACACACACACACCCCATACACACACAGCCCCCATACACACACACACACACATGAACACACACACATACACACACGTGTACACGCATATGTACACACATGTACACACACACACATATGAACACACACACCCCCCATACACACACATGTACACACACACAAACATATGCACACACACATGGACACACACAGCCCCCGTACACACACACCCCCCATACACCCATACACACACACACACATATGAACACACACACCCCCATACACACACATGAACACACACACGTGTACACACACCTCATACACACACCCCCCCATACACACACGTACACACACATGAACACACACCCATACACACACACGTGCACATGCACATGTACACACACACGTACAGACACGTGTACACACACACATGAACACACACACACCTGTACACACACACACGAACACACACACACACACGCAGACATGTACACACACACCCCATACACACACATGAACACACATGAACACACGTACAGACACGTACACACACACTCCATACACACCCCCATACACACACACACGTACACACACACACAAACATATGCACACACACATGAACACACACACCCCCATACACCCATACACACACACGTACACACACCCTCCATACACACACAGCCCCCACACACACACCCCCACACACACATGAACACGCACACATACACATGTACGCACACATACATGCACATGTACAGACACCCCCATATACACACATGTACACACACACACACAGACACGAACACACACATGTACACACACAGCCCCCATACACACACACACA
>NW_010192339.1:0-2837 GCF_000695765.1 Mesitornis unicolor
TGTTCTTGTCACCCCTTTCCTCTGGCTGAGGCTCAGATCAGCTGGTAACTGAAGGGACAGTGGCTTAAGAGAAATGATCGCTATCAGGTCCAATCTTTTCTAGAATGACGCACGGTAGTTTCCCAAAGCTCATAAATGTGGAAAGCAGACATGCCTGATTGGTGTTGAAGATTACAAAGGGAAAAAAAAACACCCACACATTTCCACTTTCCATAAATGTTAATTGTTGAACTATAAACTGCCTGCACTTATTGAGGAACATAACAGCTGTGGATGCTAAAACAGCAAAGAGAAGAAGCTGGTAAGAGTCCTTGAGCTGCTGAAGGATTCCCACTGCACTGACCTGAAGGGCAAAGGAGAGGGATGCACTGCATACAATAGCTTCCAGTCTGCAATCACTTCAAACAGAAAGCTTTCCTTAACTGCCTGTAGGGGCAGCTGACACCGAGGGATCCCCTTTGGATTAGCAGAATGGAGACAACAGGACATTTCGCTGTTCCATTTACCCATTTCACTGTGGCCTGAGCAGTAAGTTGTGAATTGGGATCTTTGACATCACTGTTGCATCACATATTTGAAGCCTCTTGCACATCCTTACCAGAAGGACGTAGCCCTGGCAGAGCTCTCACTGCCACTGCTGCTCTCTGGCCTGTGAGAGCGCAGGAGATGCTGACGGCTGAGACTGGCAGCTGCTGCAGGGAGGTGAAGGTGAAGGTGACCATCCCGACCATGCAGAGGACAAGTTCAGGCATGAGAGCTCACTGTTAGAGCAGGAGAACTGAGCAGAACCACGCACAACAGGTGGAAAACAGAGCTTTAACATGAAAAACAGGAACTTCTCTAATTCTGTACTGCTGTCTATACACTGATACTTCATGTAACCATGCGGCAGTGAAACAAGTAATGAAGGATAATCTGCTGCCTTGCCTCTACACATCTGTGAGATGTATGGAAAATGCAGAAACGCCCTACACAACCCCTTGTTTTCAAACGCAGACTTTTCCACGGGAATTTTTTCCAGTGATCTGAAGAACTGATTCCTAAGGAAGAACTCGGTGTATAAGAGACCACACCATCTTCACCACCACCTTCTGATGAGCACGTCCTTCCATTCCCAGGAACTGGGGCAAAGGGAAAAAAGCTTTGATGTACCTCTAGCTTCTCTTACACTTTTCCAGCTCCCAGCACTTAGTTGGGTGATGGTGAATTCTGACTGCACAAGGAAGAAACATTCAATGCAATGTTGCTGAACTCGACAGCTCAAGTGAGCCTCTGGGAGATGCTGATCTGTGATTGAACTGACTTGAGTTAAGAAGGCCTAAAGGAGAAAGTGAGAAGTGAGCGAGCCAGCATCTTTCCAGGAGAAAAAACCTTCAACAAAACAAGATGAAACCTTCTCTATAATGCACAAAAAGGCTCACTGAGATGACTAATGTAAATTAAGAAAATTATACAATAATAATGTACAATAATAGTAATATATCACAATAATGATATAACAATAATAAAAATAATTATGTAATACACCAATGAGAAGCCTTTTTCCCAGCAGCAGCCCACAGTCTTGTATTTACTGCAAGTCAGCTGCATTTCCTGCAAGGCGGCGTTTCAGAGGCTCAGACGAGATTGTCTCACTGACTCACGAGGTGACTGCAGTCTCACCTGCAATCCGATTTCTCCTGCTCCAGATTACAAACACGCTTTTGTCCATGCTGCGAACGGAAAAGTTTGGCATGACTCAGGGCTGAGGAATTTCCAAACACAGGTCATGCCCTGGAGGTTTTCTCTTCCACTGTGTGTGGTGATGAGAATGTGGAAGGCAGGAGGATCTGGAGCGGGTTTTTCTACCAGTTAACTTTGAAGAAATATTGACAACTGTCTGCAAGATTAGTCAGAATATTGTCCTGTGCCCAAGGCATTCACAGGAAGGAAATGTACTGCTTCAGTTTTCTTCTGATATTCTACAGAACTTGCTTCACTGGATAATTATGGTTGGTGCTCAGTCTCATTTCCACCAGCAGTCCCAGCCAGTTCCAGTACAGGCTCTACAATCCTCTGCAGGAACTGGTTTGATCCTGGTGCTGACAGGGTCTACCTGAACATGGTCTGGATGTTCTTATGAACAAAGGATTGAGAGATAAAAGCTGGGTCTCTTTTTCTGGTGTAGAACAGCATAAACACACACATTCCTGGTGCACAGTGCCCACCTGGCCTTCTCCCGTCCTGCTGGGACAGACACCTCACTGGGATATTGGGGAATATCGTAGCCATTCCAGGATCCATGTGGGGGATAAGGACCTGGCGTGATGGTGGCACTCGGAGAGTCCTGGTCAATGGGTCAATGGCTGGATGGAGAGCAGTGACAAGGGAGGGCCCTCAGGGGTCTGTACTGGGACCAGTAACATGGAACATCTTTTTCTGGGGATGTGGACAGTGTGATCGAGTGCATCCTCAGCACATTTGAGGATAACACAGAGCTGAGGGGTGGGGTTGGTGCTCCAGAGGGATGGAATGGACAGGATGGGCAGGTGGGACCTTGCAAACCTCATGAGATGCAAAAAGGCCAAGCACAAGATCTTGCACCTGGGTGGGGGCAGCCCCCAGTATCAACAGAGGCTGGGGCTGAGGAGAGAGCAGCCCCAAGGAGACAGCCTTGGAGTGCTGGTGGGTGAACAGTTGGATGTGAGACAGCAATGTGTGCTGGCAGCCCAAAAATCAACCCCGTCCTGGGCTGCATCCCCATCGGTGTGACTGGGGGTGTGAGGGGGGGATTCTGCCCCTCTGCTCTGCTGTGGTGAGACCCCCCCTGCAGGCCTGGGTCCAGCCCTGGAGTCCCC
>NW_010192339.1:2895-4168 GCF_000695765.1 Mesitornis unicolor
CGGTGAGGGTGAGGGGCTGGAGCAGCTCGGCTGGGGGGACAGCTGAGAGAGTTGGGGGTGTTCAGCCTGGAGGAGAGGAGAGGAGGCTGTGGGGGGACCTTAGAGCACCTGCCAGGACCTGAAGGGGCTATAGGAAAGCTGGGGAGGGACGTTTTACCAGGGATGGAGCAATAGGACCAGGGGTGATGGTTTTAAACTGGAAGAGGGCAGATTCAGACTGGATCTTGGGCAGAAATCCCTCCCTGGGAGGTGGGGAGGCCCTGGCCCAGGTTGCCCAGAGAAGCTGTGGGTGCCCCCTCCCTGGCAGTGCCCAAGGCCAGGTTGGACGGGGCCTGGAGCAGCCTGGGCTGGTGGAGGTGTCCCTGCCCATGGGGGTTGGACTGGGGGGCTTTGGGGTCCATTCCCACCCAAACTCCTCTGTGATTCGATGCACACCCACTGGACAGTGTCACGTGGGTGGCTCTAGGGAAGGACACATGGAAGGACAGATGGGCAGACACCAGCTCTGGGAAGGCATGGACAGATGGACAGCAGGCCGTGGATGCCCAATGGATCCAGGGGTTGGTGGGTGCAAGGCAGATGGACAATGTGGAGGAAGAGGAGGGATGGGTAGTCCCCTGGGACCAGGAATCCTTGGCATCCCCCCCAGGAACCAGCATCCCTCACCAGGGATTCTCAAATGCCACCCCCCCCAGAGATCCCTCAGTGAGCCTGAGCTGCTGGGAGGGAAACCGAGGCACGGAGAGGGGGATGATGACATGGCGACGCTGCATCTCACTGCCCGGGGTGTGGGGGAGCAGAAAATGTGCAAAACAGGGAAAAGGGGAATTTGCAAGATGGGGATTAAAAATGGTCATGTGAAACAGGCACGTGAAGGGGGGGTGTAAAAATGGGGGGACAAAAGGAGGGACAAGAGTGGAGGCTGCAAAAATAGGAGGGTAGAAGGGGTGCAAAAGAGAGGGAGGTAAAAATGAGGGTGCAAAAAGAGGGGTGCAGCCATGAAAAAAACCCGCCCTGGCCAGCACCCTCACAACCTCAGCTTCCCAACTGTGATCTTTGGGGATCCGCAAGGGATGCAGGGACATGGAGGGACACAGAGACACCCGAGGCAGGGCATGAGGACACCATGGGGAACGTAGAGACACGCGGACACTGGGAAGGGATGGGGACACCATGGGGGATGTAGAGACATGGGTGACAGTGACAGGGGCTACGGGAGGGGGACACAGGGACACTCCAGGGGACACAGGGTCACATGTGCCCACCCACCCCC
>NW_010192340.1:0-478 GCF_000695765.1 Mesitornis unicolor
ATTATTGATATTTATTATAGATATTTATAATCTATGTGTATTATTGATATGTATTGCTGATATTTATTATAGATGTTTATAATTTATGTGTATAATTGATATGTATTATTGATATCTATTATAGATATTTATAACTTATGTGTATTACTGATGTGTATTATTGATAAGTATTATTGATATGTATTATAGATATGTATCAATACCATTTATTATCTATATTTTAACGATATTTATCAATAATATTTCTTATTTCTCTCGATCATTGCTGTTTATTACCGATATTTATTCTCAATACCTCCTACCAACCAGACAACAATCGATGCTCCGATTGCTGCACCGCATCCCCAAGCTCCCGCTGATGGGTGACTCTGGGGGTACCTTCCCCCCGTGCCCCATCCAAGAGGGGCGATGAGGGATAACCCCACCCCCGTCCCGGTCCCCGGCTGCGGCCGCCGCTGCTCCCCCGCGCACCGCGCGG
>NW_010192340.1:551-2853 GCF_000695765.1 Mesitornis unicolor
GGGAGCGGAGCGTTCGCGTGCTGCAGGTATTTTGTCACGCCTCGCCAATTCCCCGGCTCGGCTTTTGAAAACAAATTAGACCCCATTACGCCAATTAGACCCCATTTATCTTTCTAGGTATATATATTTAATTATTTTTTTTTTTTTCCCCTTCATTTTTTTTTCCCTACCAGAGCAGCTCACGCGTCCTCCGTGTGCTCCCACCTCCAAAATAATGGGAGGAGGCGAAGGCTGCTCGGGGAAATTTATCATCAAATCGATGAATTATTTGGGTTGGGGCCTTCAGACTCCCCCAGTCCAACCCCTGCCATGGGGGGCACCTCCCACCAGCCCAAACCCCGTCCAACACAACACGTCCATGGAGGAGGCACCCACAACATCTCTGGGCAACCCCTTCCAGTTCCTCCCCACCCTCAGAATTAATTATTTCATCCTAATATCCCATCTAAATCTTCCCCCTTCCAGCCCAAAGCCATCACCCCTTGTCCCACCACCCCATGCCCTTGCAAGAAGGTCCCTCCTCATCTTTGTTGTAGGCCCCACTTCCACATCCATCCCCTTTTGAGCCCTCCAGATCCACCTTTTTTATCACAGGATCATGGGATTTTGGGGTTGGAAAAGACCTCGAAGGTCATCGAGACCAATCATCAACCCAACCCCATGATGACCACCAAACCGTGTCCCCAGGTGCCACATCTACGCGTCTTTCGGACACCTCCAGGACTGGTGACTCCACCTTATTTATAATATTATTGTTTCTAAAAGTTGCTATTATTATTTCTATTTTTATTATTATTTCTAATTCTCTTATTATTTCTGATTTTTTATTGATATTTCTAATTTCTATTGTGATGATTTCTATTTAATTGTAGTCAGGAGGGTTGGGCATGGACCATCCTCCAGCTGGGAGGAAGCAACCTTTGAAAATCACCACTTCTCCAGGACCCTGTTCCAGGGTGTCCAGGAGAATCCTGGGGTCTCACTTTCCCCCATCCCATCCCCTTGTAGAAAAATAGCTTAAAAAATTAATAATTATAAACACATCTTTGGGTAGAGACTGAGAAAAGAACCTTGGCAAGGTGTCAACATCTGCTGGCAAGAGCCGAAACATGAGATGTTATCAGCCACCGCAAGGAAAAGAACTCGATCCCAGCAAAACCAGGACGCGCAGGGGTTTTAATTAGGGATTTTTCATTAGATGTTTTTAATTTTTAACTTTTTAAATTTAAATTAGCATCGGTTAAATGCGTTCTTTGGCTTAGGAGGAGACGATGCCGTCAGATCCTTGAAGCAAGGCTGGATTTGTCCCCACCTCACACCGGGGCGTAGCAAAGCACAGACCAATCACTGCCCTATTTTCTAATTATTTTTTTTAAATATCATATACATATTTAATATATTTTGCCATGTATTAGCCCGTATTACCGCGCCATAAAAAAAAACCAAACCTATAATAAAAAATTAAATCCCTCAGCCGCGCTCATCGCTGGTTTGGAAAATGACATTAGCGCTCTGTGTCCCATCTGCGGCGCGAGTGAAGCCGTTATAAATTTGTAGCCCTAATAAATTAAATTCTGGAAAGTTTGCGTGGGAGAAGCAAAGTTTCTGGGGTGGTTTGTGGTTTTTTTTTTATTTCTCCCAGGTGATTTCTTAACGAGAAACTGATAAATATTAAAGCGCCACTCAGCTTGTTAATAAAAGGAATCGATTCTTGGGCGCCGGTTTGAATTCTGCTTCCGGGCAAACACTGAGGGAGCAGAAAAAGTTGTGAATTTCAAATTTAAAACAAAAAAAAAATTATTAAAAAATGAAAATTTCCATTTTAAATTAGTCCATTAACGGCGAGCATCTATTATTTAGAGGTTTAATTTCCAGCGATCGCTGCGGTCCGGGGCTGGGATCCCAGGGTCGTCATGGAAACGTGATGCTTTCATTAGCATCAGCTAATTAATTAAAGATGAAGGGAAATTGGATTTCCTGATTGTTTTTCTTTTACAGCTGTGCTTTGTCCCTGAAATGGGGATTTTAATCCCCACATCGGAGCCTCACGTGGAGCCCAAGAATCCATGAGGAGCCCCCTGGGATTCATTTCCTTGGAGAGTAAATAGTGCAGGGATGATCCCGATATGAGAAAAGAAAAGAGAATAATCATTAAAAATATTAAAAATATGGGGAAATTTATCCCGGGAGCTCATCTGTATTCCTGCCTGCCCAGCCCGGGCCCTGGCGGAGCAAAAATTTCGGCTGAAACTCATAAATAAATCCTCCTCTGCACAAGTTACGGTTTCTTCATCGCTCGTTT
>NW_010192341.1:0-2276 GCF_000695765.1 Mesitornis unicolor
AGGTACACGAGTGCTTTCCAACCAAACGTGTCCGGGGACATTCTGTGATAGTGCTGGCCTTCTCTGCTGGCGGGACACTGATGGCGAGGAGCCCGGAAAATGGCCTTGGGATTGGTAAATGAAACGCCCAGAACAGTCCTGGAAGGGCTTAGGGTTACTCCAGCAGTAGCTGGCACACGTTGTGAGGGGTTGTAAAGAACTAAAATGGGAATTTAGATCAGCCATATGCAAAAAAAGTTGCTGATAATCCTATCCCATGTCTGTATTGCCACTCAGAGTTAATTTCAATTTATCTTAAAAATAGGGACATGGAAGTTTATGACTGCAGAAGGCTGTGAGCATCTTCTAAGTTAATTTAAGACTTATGCAGAAGTATGTACTTCTGTCGAAGGGTTTTAATTTAGACCGGTGGGTATTTGGGTTAGTAATCACACATAACAGGAGGTAACGGAAGTCCTGTGACTGGCAGTGAGAAGTCTGTTGGAAGCAGGCAAACATTTTTCCATGAATTTCTGGAAAAAATAAAAAAGAAATTGATGTCTGTGAGTTCTGAAATCCTGAAGAAGCTGATGGCTGGACTTCAGTAAATCAACACTGGCTTCAGCACAGCATGCTTTGATAAATTGTGTTTTCTTCACTTATGTGTCCAACTTAAAGTTGAAAGTAATTTTAGCATTTTTGTTTTAGGTGTTATTGTTGTCATGCACGTATACATGATGAGTCGAACATAAAAAAGTTCATCTTGTAAATGAAAAATCCCTATGATTTGTAGAAGTCTCCTTCACATGAACATGGAATAGTTTGCCTCTGAAGTGGGAGATCAGATGCCTTGGAGTTCTTTCATGAGTTTGCACAGGGCCTGAGATTCTTGAAGGAGGTAAGTGCCACCCAGCAGGGTTTGGGTCTCACCGGGTTACTTGCATGCCCTGCCTGTGTAGACTGTAACTAAGGCGATTTGGATTTGCCAGCAGAAGGGCTGTTCCAGTTACAGATTTTACCATTAGGAAAATGGTTGCGAGTCCAGTTAAAAATGTTACATTCTGTTTTTTTCTAAAACACTACAGACCTATAATAAGTAGGGGCTATTTTATTAGTTTGAGTGAGTTTCATACTCATTAGCATCCAATATATGAGGTACACGTACTGTCAACAACAGACAAAATGTAAAATCCCAAACCTTTGATAGACAGCTTCAAAACAGCTTTGGTCATGGTCATAGTCCTAGTTGTGATTTTTAGAACAATCTAATATCGTTACCATTTTACCTAAATGTCTGTTATTATCAATGGTGGTAAGAAAAGGTCCAGAAAGATGACCTGGAACTATGTGTATACAATATAAGCAATGTGCACGTTGCAAAAGATGTTAGATTTGTGTTCCAGAATGCACACATTTTTAACTTTCTTCAAAGCATAAAAAATGTAAAGTAGCATTAATTCCAGTACAGCAAAGCCAAACTCTTGAACTTCACCCTTCCTGAACTTCAGTCCCTTATGATTTTTCTAGGCAGGGAAAACTTCCCCCCTCTCCCCAAGAATGTGTTACATTAACATTGGATTTATTGATATGACCTCAGTACTCAAGATGACCTTGAAACTTTTAAAATTATTTTTTCTGTTTCCTGTGGAAGGTCTGACTGGCTGAGTTTTTCCCCTCTTTCCCCACATTTCCCGACAGCTCCTGGTTAGTGCTCTGCCTTGGGGCGTACGCACAGTGAACATCAGAGCACTGAGGCTAAACCACCACTCGCTTTGAGCGGGCAGTACCCATTTGTGGCTTGAATGCAGGAAGGGTTTTGTGAAAAAGGAAGCTAAGGACTTCTCAGATGGTGTTCTGCGGGCGCATGGAGGTCTCAAACGTTGCACAGACAACACCGATCCCTTTCGTTTCATATTTAACCCAGCTGGGTGCCGGACCTTGCCGTTTCTATAGCCCTGGCTTAAGCCAGCCCTAGTAGACACCTCGCATATGCCGCGCCGGCGCACGGGCAGGGCTGAAGCCGCCCCTCTGCAGGCAGCCCGTCCCGTCCAGTCCCGTCCCGTCCCTCAGCGCCATTCTTGTCGGGCGTGAGGCGGGGGCGGGCTCAGCGCCGCCCTCCCGCTGTACTGCGGCGACGGAGCGAGGGGGTTCCGGGGAGCCGGGCTCGCAGCTTCCTCCCGCCGAGTATGGTAGTGCTCTCCTCCTCCCACAGCGTACGCGCTTGATGCATCCACCCTTCGGCTAAACGTGCCCGAGGGAGAGCCAGGCGGCCGCGGGAAACGAGCCACACGCTGCGG